>NW_022143296.1:0-29603 GCF_007565055.1 Rhinopithecus roxellana
GGCTCCCATATCACTTTGCAGATTAGACGAAAGAGTGTTAGCAAACTTCTTCTTGAGGCAGAGTTGTAACTCTGTGAGATGAACTCACAGATCAGAAAGAAGTTTCTCAGAAAGCTTCTTTCACGTTTGAACGGATGAAATTTCCTTTATCAGTAGGCCTCAATGTGATCCAAAGAAGCCCTTCTCAGTTTCCCCAAAGACAGTGTTAATGGACTGCTCCACGAAACATAAGTGTAACTCTGTGAGATGAATTCACACATCACCAAGAAGTTTCTAAGAAAGCTTCTTTCTAGTTTTCATCTGGATATTTCCTTTGTCACTGTAATGTTCATTGCGCTATGAAGTATCTAATTGCAGATCTCCAGAAAACTATGCTAACAAAACTGCTCACTGAAGAGAAACGTGTAACTCTGTGAGTTGCATTCACACATGGTAATGCAGTTTCTCAGAAAGCTTCTCTTTAGTTATTATGTGAGGACATTTCCTTTATCACCATGGGCCCCTATAGGCTCCAAATATCACTTTGCAGATTCGACGAGAAGAGTGTTAGCAAACTTCTTCTTGAGGCAGAGGTTGTAACTCTGTGAGATGAACTCACAGATCAGAAAGAAGTTTCTCAGAAAGCTTCTTTCACGTTTTGAACGGATGAAATTTCCTTTATCAGCGTAGGCGTCAATGTGATCCAAAGAAGCCCTTCTCAGTTTCCCCAAAGACAGTGTTAATGGACTGCTCCACGAAACATAAGTGTAACTCTGTGAGATGAATTCACACATCAACAAGAAGTTTCTAAGAAAGCTTCCTTCTAGTTTTCACTGTGGATATTTCCTTTGTCACTGTAATGTTCATTGCGCTATGAAGTATCTAATTGCAGATCTCCATTAAACTATGCTAACAAACTGATCACTGAAGAGAAACGTGTAACTCTGTGAGTTGCATTCACACATGGTAATGCAGTTTCTCAGAAAGCTTCTCTTTAGTTATTATGTGAGGACATTTCCTTTATCACCATGGGCCCCTATAGGCCTCCAAATATCACTTTGCAGATTAGACGAGAAGAGTGTTAGCAAACTTCTTCTTGAGGCAGAGGTTGTAACTCTGTGAGATGAACTCACAGATCAGAAAGAAGTTTCTCAGAAAGCTTCTTTCACGTTTTGAACGGATGAAATTTCCTTTATCAGCGTAGGCCTCAATGTGATCCAAAGAAGCCTTCTCAGTTTCCCCAAAGACAGTGTTAATGGACTGCTCCACGAAACATAAGTGTAACTCTGTGAGATGAATTCACACATCACCAAGAAGTTTCTAAGAAAGCTTCTTTCTAGTTTTCATCTTGGATATTTCCTTTGTCACTGTAATGTTCATTGCGCTATGAAGTATCTAATTGCAGATCTCCAGAAAACTAGTGCTAACAAACTGATCACTGAAGAGAAACGTGTAACTCTGTGAGTTGCATTCACACATGGTAATGCAGTTTCTCAGAAAGCTTCTCTTTAGTTATTATGTGAGGACTATTTCCTTTATCACCATGGGCCCCTATAGGCTCCAAATATCACTTTGCAGATTCCACGAAAGAGTGTTAGCAAACTGCTTCTTGAGGCAGAGGTTGTAACTCTGTGAGATGAACTCACAGATCAGAAAGAAGTTTCTCAGAAAGCTTCTTTCACGTTTTGAACGGATGAAATTTCCTTTATCAGCGTAGGCCTCAATGTGATCCAAAGAAGCCCTTCTCAGTTTCCCCAAAGACAGTGTTAATGGACTGCTCCACGAAACATAAGTGTAACTCTGTGAGATGAATTCACACATCAACAAGAAGTTTCTAAGAAAGCTTCTTTCTAGTTTTCATCTGTGGATATTTCCTTTGTCACTGTAATGTTCATTGCGCTATGAAGTATCTAATTGCAGATTTCCAGAAAACTGTGCTAACAAACTGATCACTGAAGAGAAACGTGTAACTCTGTGAGTTGCATTCACACATGGCAATGCAGTTTCTCAGAATGCTTCTCTTTAGTTATTATGTGAGGATATTTCCTTTATCACCATGGGCCCCAATAGGTTCCCAAATATCACTTTGCAGATTCCCGAAAAGAGTGTTAGCAAACTGCTTCTTGAGGCAGAGATTGTAACTCTGTGAGATGAACTCACAGATCAGAAAGAAGTTTCTCAGTAAGCTTCTTTCTCATTTTTATTGGAAGATGTTTCCCTTGGCCCCATTGTTTTCAAAGGGTTCGGGAATATCTGTTCTCAGATTCCACACAAATAGGGCTAGGCCACGGCCCCACGAAATACAGCTGCAACTTAGTGAGTTGAATTCACACATCACAAAGCGGTTTCTCAGAAAGCTTCTTTCTTTAGTAAGACGAAGTTATTTGTGGTCTTGGAGCGCCACCGTGTGTCCTATTGCAGATTCTGCGAAAACTCTCTAGCAAGTTTCTCAGTGGAAACAATGATGGACATCTGTGGGCTGAAATCACCCACAACAAAGAAGTTTCTGAGAAGGCTTCTCTGCAGGTTTCTCTGAGGATAGTTCCTTATTCAGCATGCGATTCAACGATATCCAAGACATCACATCTGAGATTCCTCAATGAGTGCTAGGAAACTCCCCCGAGAAAGGGTGATAGAACACTGTGAAATGAATTCACATATCACAAGCAGTTTCTCAGAAGCTTGTGTTCTGCTCTCTTGGGGATATTTCTTTTTCCTTCTATTCTTCAAAGCTATCTGAAAGATCACTTCTCGGAATCCACGGAAACAGTCTAAGAAACGGCTGCAAAAAACAATGGCGTAACTCTGTGAGTTGCATTCACACATGGCAGTGCAGTTTCTCAGAAAGCTTCTCTTTAGTTATTATGTGAGGATATTTCCTTTATCACCATGGGCCCCTATAGGCTCCCAAATATCACTTTGCAGATTCCACGAAAAGAGTGTTAGCAAACTGCTTCTTGAGGCAGAGGTTGTAACTCTGTGAGATGAACTCACAGATCAGAAAGAAGTTTCTCAGAAAGCTTCTTACACGTTTTGAACGGATGAGATTTCCTTTATCAGCGTAGGCCTCAATGTGATCCAAAGAAGCCCTTCTCAGTTTCCCCAAAGACAGTGTTAATGGACTGCTCCACGAAACATAAGTGTAACTCTGTGAGATGAATTCACACATCACCAAGAAGTTTCTATGAAAGCTTCTTTCTAGTTTTCATCTCTGGATATTTCCTTTGTCACTGTAATGTTCATTGCGCTATGAAGTATCTAATTGCAGATCTCCAGAAAACTATGCTAACAAACTGATCACTGAAGAGAAACGTGTAACTCTGTGAGTTGCATTCACACATGGCAATGCAGTTTCTCAGAATGCTTCTCTTTAGTTATTATATGAGGATATTTCCTTTATCACCATGGGCCCCAATAGGCTGCCAAATATCACTTTGCAGATTCCACGAAAAGAGTGTTAGCAAACTGCTTCTTGAGGCAGAGATTGTAACTCTGTGAGATGAACTCACAGATCAGAAAGAAGTTTCTCAGAAAGCTTCTTTCACGTTTTGAACGGATGAAATTTCCTTTATCAGCGTAGGCCTCAATGTGATCCAAAGAAGCTCTTCTCAGTTTCCCCAAAGACAGTGTTAATGGACTGCTCCACGAAACATAAGTGTAACTCTGTGAGATGAATTCACACATCAACAAGAAGTTTCTAAGAAAGCTTCTTTCTAGTTTTCATCTGGATATTTCCTTTGTCACTGTAATGTTCATTGCGCTATGAAGTATCTAATTGCAGATCTCCAGAAAACTGTGTTAACAAACTGATCACTGAAGAGAAACGTGTAACTTTGTGAGTTGCATTCACACATGGTAATGCAGTTTCTCAGAAAGCTTCTCTTTAGTTATTATGTGAGGACATTTCCTTTATCACCATGGGCCCCTATAGGCTCCCAAATATCACTTTGCAGATTAGACGAGAAGAGTGTTAGCAAACTTCTTCTTGAGGCAGAGGTTGTAACTCTGTGAGATGAACTCACAGATCAGAAAGAAGTTTCTCAGAAAGCTTCTTTCACGTTTTGAACGGATGAAATTTCCTTTATCAGCGTAGGCCTCAATGTGATCCAAAGAAGCCCTTCTCAGTTTCCCCAAAGACAGTGTTAATGGACTGCTCCACGAAACATAAGTGTAACTCTGTGAGATGAATTCACACATCACCAAGAAGTTTCTATGAAAGCTTCTTTCTAGTTTTCATCTCTGGATATTTCCTTTGTCACTGTAATGTTCATTGCGCTATGAAGTATCTAATTGCAGATCTCCAGAAAACTATGCTAACAAACTGATCACTGAAGAGAAACGTGTAACTCTGTGAGTTGCATTCACACATGGCAATGCAGTTTCTCAGAATGCTTCTCTTTAGTTATTATGTGAGGATATTTCCTTTATCACCATGGGCCCCAATAGGCTGCCAAATATCACTTTGCAGATTCCACGAAAAGAGTGTTAGCAAACTGCTTCTTGAGGCAGAGATTGTAACTCTGTGAGATGAACTCACAGATCAGAAAGAAGTTTCTCAGAAAGCTTCTTTCACGTTTTGAACGGATGAAATTTCCTTTATCAGCGTAGGCCTCAATGTGGTCCAAAGAAGCCCTTCTCAGTTTCCCCAAAGACAGTGTTAATGGACTGTTCCACGAAACATAAGTGTAACTCTGTGAGATGAATTCACACATCAACAAGAAGTTTCTAAGAAAGCTTCCTTCTAGTTTTCACTGTGGATATTTCCTTTGTCACTGTAATGTTCATTGCGCTATGAAGTATCTAATTGCAGATTTCCAGAAAACTGTGCTAACAAACTGATAACTGAAGAGAAACGTGTAACTTTGTGAGTTGCATTCACACATGGTAATGCAGTTTCTCAGAAAGCTTCTCTTTAGTTATTATGTGAGGATATTTCCTTTATCACCATGGGCCCCTATAGGCTCCCAAATATCACTTTGCAGATTCCGCGAAAAGAGTGTTAGCAAACTGCTTCTTGAGGCAGAGATTGTAACTCTGTGAGATGAACTCACAGATCAGAAAGAAGTTTCTCAGTAAGCTTCTTTCTCAATTTTATTGGAAGATGTTTCCCTTGGCCCCATTGTTTTCAAAGGGTTCGGGAATATCTGTTCTCAGATTCCACACAAATAGGGCTAGGCCACGGCCCCACGAAATACAGCTGCAACTTAGTGAGTTGAATTCACACATCACAAAGCGGTTTCTCAGAAAGCTTCTTTCTTTAGTAAGACGAAGTTATTTGTGGTCTTGGAGCGCCACCGTGTGTCCTATTGCAGATTCTGCGAAAACTCTCCTAGCAAGTTTCTCAGTGGAAACAATGATGGACATCTGTGGGCTGAAATCACCCACAACAAAGAAGTTTCTGAGAAGGCTTCTCTGCAGGTTTCTCTGAGGATAGTTCCTTATTCAGCATGCGATTCAACGATATCCAAGACATCACATCTGAGATTCCTCATATGAGTGCTAGGAAACTCCCCCGAGAAAGGGTGATAGAACACTGTGAAATGAATTCACATATCACAAAGCAGTTTCTCAGAAAGCTTGGTTCTGCTTTCTCTTGGAGGATATTTCTTTTTCCTTCTGTTCTTCAAAGCTATCTGAAATATCACTTCTCGGAATCCACGGAAACAGTCCTAAGAAACGGCTGCAAAAAACAATGGCGTAACTCTGTGAGTTGCATTCACACATGGCAGTGCAGTTTCTCAGAAAGCTTCTCTTTAGTTATTATGTGAGGATATTTCCTTTATCACCATGGGCCCCTATAGGCTCCCAAATATCACTTTGCAGATTCCACGAAAAGAGTGTTAGCAAACTGCTTCTTGAGGCAGAGGTTGTAACTCTGTGAGATGAACTCACAGATCAGAAAGAAGTTTCTCAGAAAGCTTCTTTCACGTTTTGAACGGATGAAATTTCCTTTATCAGCGTAGGCCTCAATGTGGTCCAAAGAAGCCCTTCTCAGTTTCCCCAAAGACAGTGTTAATGGACTGTTCCACGAAACATAAGTGTAACTCTGTGAGATGAATTCACACATCACCAAGAAGTTTCTAAGAAAGCTTCTTTCTAGTTTTCATCTGGATATTTCCTTTGTCACTGTAATGTTCATTGCGCTATGAAGTATCTAATTGCAGATCTCCAGAAAACTGTGCTAACAAACTGATCACTGAAGAGAAACGTGTAACTCTGTGAGTTGCATTCACACATGGTAATGCAGTTTCTCAGAAAGCTTCTCTTTAGTTATTATGTGAGGACATTTCCTTTATCACCATGGGCCCCTATAGGCTCCCAAATATCACTTTGCAGATTAGACGAGAAGAGTGTTAGCAAACTTCTTCTTGAGGCAGAGGTTGTAACTCTGTGAGATGAACTCACAGATCAGAAAGAAGTTTCTCAGAAAGCTTCTTTCACGTTTTGAACGGATGAAATTTCCTTTATCAGCGTAGGCCTCAATGTGATCCAAAGAAGCCCTTCTCAGTTTCCCCAAAGACAGTGTTAATGGACTGCTCCACGAAACATAAGTGTAACTCTGTGAGATGAATTCACACATCACCAAGAAGTTTCTAAGAAAGCTTCTTTCTAGTTTTCATCTCTGGATATTTCCTTTGTCACTGTAATGTTCATTGCGCTATGAAGTATCTAATTGCAGATTTCCAGAAAACTGTGCTAACAAACTGATCACTGAAGAGAAACGTGTAACTTTGTGAGTTGCATTCACACATGGTAATGCAGTTTCTCAGAAAGCTTCTCTTTAGTTATTATGTGAGGATATTTCCTTTATCACCATGGGCCCCTATAGGCTCCCAAATATCACTTTGCAGATTCCACGAAAAGAGTGTTAGCAAACTGCTTCTTGAGGCAGAGATTGTAACTCTGTGAGATGAACTCACAGATCAGAAAGAAGTTTCTCAGAAAGCTTCTTTCACGTTTTGAACGGATGAAATTTCCTTTATCAGCGTAGGCCTCAATGTGATCCAAAGAAGCTCTTCTCAGTTTCCCCAAAGACAGTGTTAATGGACTGCTCCACGAAACATAAGTGTAACTCTGTGAGATGAATTCACACATCACCAAGAAGTTTCTAAGAAAGCTTCTTTCTAGTTTTCATCTGGATATTTCCTTTGTCACTGTAATGTTCATTGCGCTATGAAGTATCTAATTGCAGATCTCCAGAAAACTGTGCTAACAAACTGATCACTGAAGAGAAACGTGTAACTTTGTGAGTTGCATTCACACATGGTAATGCAGTTTCTCAGAAAGCTTCTCTTTAGTTATTATGTGAGGACATTTCCTTTATCACCATGGGCCCCTATAGGCTCCCAAATATCACTTTGCAGATTAGACGAGAAGAGTGTTAGCAAACTTCTTCTTGAGGCAGAGGTTGTAACTCTGTGAGATGAACTCACAGATCAGAAAGAAGTTTCTCAGAAAGCTTCTTTCACGTTTTGAACGGATGAAATTTCCTTTATCAGCGTAGGCCTCAATGTGGTCCAAAGAAGCCCTTCTCAGTTTCCCCAAAGACAGTGTTAATGGACTGTTCCACGAAACATAAGTGTAACTCTGTGAGATGAATTCACACATCAACAAGAAGTTTCTAAGAAAGCTTCCTTCTAGTTTTCACTGTGGATATTTCCTTTGTCACTGTAATGTTCATTGCGCTATGAAGTATCTAATTGCAGATTTCCAGAAAACTGTGCTAACAAACTGATCACTGAAGAGAAACGTGTAACTCTGTGAGTTGCATTCACACATGGTAATGCAGTTTCTCAGAAAGCTTCTCTTTAGTTATTATGTGAGGACATTTCCTTTATCACCATGGGCCCCTATAGGCTCCCAAATATCACTTTGCAGATTCCACGAAAAGAGTGTTAGCAAACTTCTTCTTGAGGCAGAGATTGTAACTCTGTGAGATGAACTCACAGATCAGAAAGAAGTTTCTCAGAAAGCTTCTTTCACGTTTTGAACGGATGAAATTTCCTTTATCAGCGTAGGCCTCAATGTGATCCAAAGAAGCTCTTCTCAGTTTCCCCAAAGACAGTGTTAATGGACTGCTCCACGAAACATAAGTGTAACTCTGTGAGATGAATTCACACATCACCAAGAAGTTTCTAAGAAAGCTTCTTTCTAGTTTTCATCTGGATATTTCCTTTGTCACTGTAATGTTCATTGCGCTATGAAGTATCTAATTGCAGATCTCCAGAAAACTGTGCTAACAAACTGATCACTGAAGAGAAACGTGTAACTTTGTGAGTTGCATTCACACATGGTAATGCAGTTTCTCAGAAAGCTTCTCTTTAGTTATTATGTGAGGACATTTCCTTTATCACCATGGGCCCCTATAGGCTCCCAAATATCACTTTGCAGATTAGACGAGAAGAGTGTTAGCAAACTTCTTCTTGAGGCAGAGGTTGTAACTCTGTGAGATGAACTCACAGATCAGAAAGAAGTTTCTCAGAAAGCTTCTTTCACGTTTTGAACGGATGAAATTTCCTTTATCAGCGTAGGCCTCAATGTGATCCAAAGAAGCCCTTCTCAGTTTCCCCAAAGACAGTGTTAATGGACTGCTCCACGAAACATAAGTGTAACTCTGTGAGATGAATTCACACATCACCAAGAAGTTTCTAAGAAAGCTTCTTTCTAGTTTTCATCTCTGGATATTTCCTTTGTCACTGTAATGTTCATTGCGCTATGAAGTATCTAATTGCAGATCTCCAGAAAACTATGCTAACAAACTGATCACTGAAGAGAAACGTGTAACTCTGTGAGTTGCATTCACACATGGTAATGCAGTTTCTCAGAATGCTTCTCTTTAGTTATTATGTGAGGATATTTCCTTTATCACCATGGGCCCCTATAGGCTCCAAATATCACTTTGCAGATTCCACGAAAAGAGTGTTAGCAAACTGCTTCTTGAGGCAGAGATTGTAACTCTGTGAGATGAACTCACAGATCAGAAAGAAGTTTCTCAGAAAGCTTCTTTCACGTTTTGAACGGATGAAATTTCCTTTATCAGCGTAGGCCTCAATGTGGTCCAAAGAAGCCCTTCTCAGTTTCCCCAAAGACAGTGTTAATGGACTGTTCCACGAAACATAAGTGTAACTCTGTGAGATGAATTCACACATCAACAAGAAGTTTCTAAGAAAGCTTCCTTCTAGTTTTCACTGTGGATATTTCCTTTGTCACTGTAATGTTCATTGCGCTATGAAGTATCTAATTGCAGATCTCCAGAAAACTGTGCTAACAAACTGATCACTGAAGAGAAACGTGTAACTTTGTGAGTTGCATTCACACATGGTAATGCAGTTTCTCAGAAAGCTTCTCTTTAGTTATTATGTGAGGATATTTCCTTTATCACCATGGGCCCCTATAGGCTCCCAAATATCACTTTGCAGATTCCACGAAAAGAGTGTTAGCAAACTGCTTCTTGAGGCAGAGATTGTAACTCTGTGAGATGAACTCACAGATCAGAAAGAAGTTTCTCAGAAAGCTTCTTTCACGTTTTGAACGGATGAAATTTCCTTTATCAGCGTAGGCCTCAATGTGATCCAAAGAAGCTCTTCTCAGTTTCCCCAAAGACAGTGTTAATGGACTGCTCCACGAAACATAAGTGTAACTCTGTGAGATGAATTCACACATCACCAAGAAGTTTCTAAGAAAGCTTCTTTCTAGTTTTCATCTGGATATTTCCTTTGTCACTGTAATGTTCATTGCGCTATGAAGTATCTAATTGCAGATCTCCAGAAAACTGTGTTAACAAACTGATCACTGAAGAGAAACGTGTAACTTTGTGAGTTGCATTCACACATGGTAATGCAGTTTCTCAGAAAGCTTCTCTTTAGTTATTATGTGAGGACATTTCCTTTATCACCATGGGCCCCTATAGGCTCCCAAATATCACTTTGCAGATTAGACGAGAAGAGTGTTAGCAAACTTCTTCTTGAGGCAGAGGTTGTAACTCTGTGAGATGAACTCACAGATCAGAAAGAAGTTTCTCAGAAAGCTTCTTTCACGTTTTGAACGGATGAAATTTCCTTTATCAGCGTAGGCCTCAATGTGATCCAAAGAAGCCCTTCTCAGTTTCCCCAAAGACAGTGTTAATGGACTGCTCCACGAAACATAAGTGTAACTCTGTGAGATGAATTCACACATCACCAAGAAGTTTCTAATGAAAGCTTCTTTCTAGTTTTCATCTCTGGATATTTCCTTTGTCACTGTAATGTTCATTGCGCTATGAAGTATCTAATTGCAGATCTCCAGAAAACTATGCTAACAAACTGATCACTGAAGAGAAACGTGTAACTCTGTGAGTTGCATTCACACATGGTAATGCAGTTTCTCAGAATGCTTCTCTTTAGTTATTATGTGAGGATATTTCCTTTATCACCATGGGCCCCTATAGGCTGCCAAATATCACTTTGCAGATTCCACGAAAAGAGTGTTAGCAAACTGCTTCTTGAGGCAGAGATTGTAACTCTGTGAGATGAACTCACAGATCAGAAAGAAGTTTCTCAGAAAGCTTCTTTCACGTTTTGAACGGATGAAATTTCCTTTATCAGCGTAGGCCTCAATGTGGTCCAAAGAAGCCCTTCTCAGTTTCCCCAAAGACAGTGTTAATGGACTGTTCCACGAAACATAAGTGTAACTCTGTGAGATGAATTCACACATCAACAAGAAGTTTCTAAGAAAGCTTCCTTCTAGTTTTCACTCTGGATATTTCCTTTGTCACTGTAATGTTCATTGCGCTATGAAGTATCTAATTGCAGATTTCCAGAAAACTGTGCTAACAAACTGATCACTGAAGAGAAACGTGTAACTTTGTGAGTTGCATTCACACATGGTAATGCAGTTTCTCAGAAAGCTTCTCTTTAGTTATTATGTGAGGATATTTCCTTTATCACCATGGGCCCCTATAGGCTCCCAAATATCACTTTGCAGATTCCACGAAAAGAGTGTTAGCAAACTGCTTCTTGAGGCAGAGATTGTAACTCTGTGAGATGAACTCACAGATCAGAAAGAAGTTTCTCAGAAAGCTTCTTTCACGTTTTGAACGGATGAAATTTCCTTTATCAGCGTAGGCCTCAATGTGATCCAAAGAAGCTCTTCTCAGTTTCCCCAAAGACAGTGTTAATGGACTGCTCCACGAAACATAAGTGTAACTCTGTGAGATGAATTCACACATCACCAAGAAGTTTCTAAGAAAGCTTCTTTCTAGTTTTCATCTGGATATTTCCTTTGTCACTGTAATGTTCATTGCGCTATGAAGTATCTAATTGCAGATCTCCAGAAAACTGTGTTAACAAACTGATCACTGAAGAGAAACGTGTAACTTTGTGAGTTGCATTCACACATGGTAATGCAGTTTCTCAGAAAGCTTCTCTTTAGTTATTATGTGAGGACATTTCCTTTATCACCATGGGCCCCTATAGGCTCCCAAATATCACTTTGCAGATTAGACGAGAAGAGTGTTAGCAAACTTCTTCTTGAGGCAGAGGTTGTAACTCTGTGAGATGAACTCACAGATCAGAAAGAAGTTTCTCAGAAAGCTTCTTTCACGTTTTGAACGGATGAAATTTCCTTTATCAGCGTAGGCCTCAATGTGATCCAAAGAAGCCCTTCTCAGTTTCCCCAAAGACAGTGTTAATGGACTGCTTCCACGAAACATAAGTGTAACTCTGTGAGATGAATTCACACATCAACAAGAAGTTTCTAAGAAAGCTTCCTTCTAGTTTTCATCTGTGGATATTTCCTTTGTCACTGTAATGTTCATTGCGCTATGAATTATCTAATTGCAGATCTCCAGAAAACTGTGCTAACAAACTGATCACTGAAGAGAAACGTGTAACTCTGTGAGTTGCATTCACACATGGTAATGCAGTTTCTCAGAAAGCTTCTCTTTAGTTATTATGTGAGGATATTTCCTTTATCACCATGGGCCCCTATAGGCTCCCAAATATCACTTTGCAGATTCCACGAAAAGAGTGTTAGCAAACTTCTTCTTGAGGCAGAGATTGTAACTCTGTGAGATGAACTCACAGATCAGAAAGAAGTTTCTCAGAAAGCTTCTTTCACGTTTTGAACGGATGAAATTTCCTTTATCAGCGTAGGCCTCAATGTGATCCAAAGAAGCTCTTCTCAGTTTCCCCAAAGACAGTGTTAATGGACTGCTCCACGAAACATAAGTGTAACTCTGTGAGATGAATTCACACATCACCAAGAAGTTTCTAAGAAAGCTTCTTCTAGTTTTCATCTGGATATTTCCTTTGTCACTGTAATGTTCATTGCGCTATGAAGTATCTAATTGCAGATCTCCAGAAAACTGTGCTAACAAACTGATCACTGAAGAGAAACGTGTAACTTTGTGAGTTGCATTCACACATGGTAATGCAGTTTCTCAGAAAGCTTCTCTTTAGTTATTATGTGAGGACATTTCCTTTATCACCATGGGCCCCTATAGGCTCCCAAATATCACTTTGCAGATTAGACGAGAAGAGTGTTAGCAAACTTCTTCTTGAGGCAGAGGTTGTAACTCTGTGAGATGAACTCACAGATCAGAAAGAAGTTTCTCAGAAAGCTTCTTTCACGTTTTGAACGGATGAAATTTCCTTTATCAGCGTAGGCCTCAATGTGATCCAAAGAAGCCCTTCTCAGTTTCCCCAAAGACAGTGTTAATGGACTGCTCCACGAAACATAAGTGTAACTCTGTGAGATGAATTCACACATCACCAAGAAGTTTCTAAGAAAGCTTCTTTCTAGTTTTCATCTGGATATTTCCTTTGTCACTGTAATGTTCATTGCGCTATGAAGTATCTAATTGCAGATCTCCAGAAAACTGTGCTAACAAACTGATCACTGAAGAGAAACGTGTAACTCTGTGAGTTGCATTCACACATGGTAATGCAGTTTCTCAGAAAGCTTCTCTTTAGTTATTATGTGAGGATATTTCCTTTATCACCATGGGCCCCTATAGGCTCCAAATATCACTTTGCAGATTCCACGAAAGAGTGTTAGCAAACTGCTTCTTGAGGCAGAGATTGTAACTCTGTGAGATGAACTCACAGATCAGAAAGAAGTTTCTCAGAAAGCTTCTTTCACGTTTTGAACGGATGAAATTTCCTTTATCAGCGTAGGCCTCAATGTGATCCAAAGAAGCCCTTCTCAGTTTCCCCAAAGACAGTGTTAATGGACTGCTCCACGAAACATAAGTGTAACTCTGTGAGATGAATTCACACATCAACAAGAAGTTTCTAAGAAAGCTTCCTTCTAGTTTTCATCTGTGGATATTTCCTTTGTCACTGTAATGTTCATTGCGCTATGAAGTATCTAATTGCAGATCTCCAGAAAACTGTGCTAACAAACTGATCACTGAAGAGAAACGTGTAACTTTGTGAGTTGCATTCACACATGGTAATGCAGTTTCTCAGAAAGCTTCTCTTTAGTTATTATGTGAGGATATTTCCTTTATCACCATGGGCCCCTATAGGCTCCCAAATATCACTTTGCAGATTCCACGAAAAGAGTGTTAGCAAACTGCTTCTTGAGGCAGAGATTGTAACTCTGTGAGATGAACTCACAGATCAGAAAGAAGTTTCTCAGAAAGCTTCTTTCACGTTTTGAACGGATGAAATTTCCTTTATCAGCGTAGGCCTCAATGTGATCCAAAGAAGCTCTTCTCAGTTTCCCCAAAGACAGTGTTAATGGACTGCTCCACGAAACATAAGTGTAACTCTGTGAGATGAATTCACACATCACCAAGAAGTTTCTAAGAAAGCTTCTTTCTAGTTTTCATCTGGATATTTCCTTTGTCACTGTAATGTTCATTGCGCTATGAAGTATCTAATTGCAGATCTCCAGAAAACTGTGCTAACAAACTGATCACTGAAGAGAAACGTGTAACTTTGTGAGTTGCATTCACACATGGTAATGCAGTTTCTCAGAAAGCTTCTCTTTAGTTATTATGTGAGGACATTTCCTTTATCACCATGGGCCCCTATAGGCTCCCAAATATCACTTTGCAGATTAGACGAGAAGAGTGTTAGCAAACTTCTTCTTGAGGCAGAGGTTGTAACTCTGTGAGATGAACTCACAGATCAGAAAGAAGTTTCTCAGAAAGCTTCTTTCACGTTTTGAACGGATGAAATTTCCTTTATCAGCGTAGGCCTCAATGTGATCCAAAGAAGCCCTTCTCAGTTTCCCCAAAGACAGTGTTAATGGACTGCTCCACGAAACATAAGTGTAACTCTGTGAGATGAATTCACACATCACCAAGAAGTTTCTAAGAAAGCTTCTTTCTAGTTTTCATCTCTGGATATTTCCTTTGTCACTGTAATGTTCATTGCGCTATGAAGTATCTAATTGCAGATCTCCAGAAAACTATGCTAACAAACTGATCACTGAAGAGAAACGTGTAACTCTGTGAGTTGCATTCACACATGGCAATGCAGTTTCTCAGAAAGCTTCTCTTTAGTTATTATGTGAGGATATTTCCTTTATCACCATGGGCCCCTATAGGCTCCCAAATATCACTTTGCAGATTCCACGAAAAGAGTGTTAGCAAACTGCTTCTTGAGGCAGAGATTGTAACTCTGTGAGATGAACTCACAGATCAGAAAGAAGTTTCTCAGAAAGCTTCTTTCACGTTTTGAACGGATGAAATTTCCTTTATCAGCGTAGGCCTCAATGTGATCCAAAGAAGCCCTTCTCAGTTTCCCCAAAGACAGTGTTAATGGACTGCTTCCACGAAACATAAGTGTAACTCTGTGAGATGAATTCACACATCAACAAGAAGTTTCTAAGAAAGCTTCTTCTAGTTTTCATCTGTGGATATTTCCTTTGTCACTGTAATGTTCATTGCGCTATGAAGTATCTAATTGCAGATCTCCAGAAAACTGTGCTAACAAACTGATCACTGAAGAGAAACGTGTAACTTTGTGAGTTGCATTCACACATGGTAATGCAGTTTCTCAGAATGCTTCTCTTTAGTTATTATGTGAGGATATTTCCTTTATCACCATGGGCCCCAATAGGCTGCCAAATATCACTTTGCAGATTCCACGAAAAGAGTGTTAGCAAACTGCTTCTTGAGGCAGAGATTGTAACTCTGTGAGATGAACTCACAGATCAGAAAGAAGTTTCTCAGTAAGCTTCTTTCTCATTTTTATTGGAAGATGTTTCCCTTGGCCCCATTGTTTTCAAAGGGTTCGGGAATATCTGTTCTCAGATTCCACACAAATAGGGCTAGGCCACGGCCCCACGAAATACAGCTGCAACTTAGTGAGTTGAATTCACACATCACAAAGCGGTTTCTCAGAAAGCTTCTTTCTTTAGTAAGACGAAGTTATTTGTGGTCTTGGAGCGCCACCGTGTGTCCTATTGCAGATTCTGCGAAAACTCTCCTAGCAAGTTTCTCAGTGGAAACAATGATGGACATCTGTGGGCTGAAATCACCCACAACAAAGAAGTTTCTGAGAAGGCTTCTCTGCAGGTTTCTCTTAGGATAGTTCCTTATTCAGCATGCGATTCAACGATATCCAAGACATCACATCTGAGATTCCTCAAATGAGTGCTAGGAAACTCCCCCGAGAAAGGGTGATAGAACACTGTGAAATGAATTCACATATCACAGAGCAGTTTCTCAGAAAGCTTGGTTCTGCTTTCTCTTGGAGGATATTTCTTTTTCCTTCTATTCTTCAAAGCTATCTGAAATATCACTTCTCGGAATCCACGGAAACAGTCCTAAGAAACGGCTGCAAAAACAATGGCGTAACTCTGTGAGTTGCATTCACACATGGCAGTGCAGTTTCTCAGAAAGCCTCTCTTTAGTTATTATGTGAGGATATTTCCTTTATCACCATAGGCCCCTATAGGCTCCCAAATATCACTTTGCAGATTCCACGAAAAGAGTGTTAGCAAACTGCTTCTTGAGGCAGAGATTGGAACTCGGTGAGATGAACTCACAGATCAGAAAGAAGTTTCTCAGAAAGCTTCTTTCACGTTTTGAACGGATGAAATTTCCTTTATCAGCGTAGGCCTCAATGTGATCCAAAGAAGCTCTTCTCAGTTTCCCCAAAGACAGTGTTAATGGACTGCTCCACGAAACATAAGTGTAACTCTGTGAGATGAATTCACACATCAACAAGAAGTTTCTAAGAAAGCTTCTTTCTAGTTTTCATCTGGATATTTCCTTTGTCACTGTAATGTTCATTGCGCTATGAAGTATCTAATTGCAGATCTCCAGAAAACTATGCTAACAAACTGATCACTGAAGAGAAACGTGTAACACTGTGAGTTGCATTCACACATGGTAATGCAGTTTCTCAGAATGCTTCTCTTTAGTTATTATGTGAGGACATTTCCTTTATCACCATGGGCCCCTATAGGCTCCCAAATATCACTTTGCAGATTACACGAGAAGAGTGTTAGCAAACTTCTTCTTGAGGCAGAGGTTGTAACTCTGTGAGATGAACTCACAGATCAGAAAGAAGTTTCTCAGAAAGCTTCTTTCACGTTTTGAATGGATGAAATTTCCTTTATCAGCGTAGGCCTCAATGTGGTCCAAAGAAGCCCTTCTCAGTTTCCCCAAAGACAGTGTTAATGGACTGTTCCACGAAACATAAGTGTAACTCTGTGAGATGAATTCACACATCAACAAGAAGTTTCTAAGAAAGCTTCCTTCTAGTTTTCACTGTGGATATTTCCTTTGTCACTGTAATGTTCATTGCGCTATGAAGTATCTAATTGCAGATTTCCTTGAAAACTGTGCTAACAAACTGATAACTGAAGAGAAACGTGTAACTTTGTGAGTTGCATTCACATATGGTAATGCAGTTTCTCAGAAAGCTTCTCTTTAGTTATTATGTGAGGATATTTCCTTTATCACCATGGGCCCCTATAGGCTCCCAAATATCACTTTGCAGATTCCACGAAAAGAGTGTTAGCAAACTGCTTCTTGAGGCAGAGATTGTAACTCTGTGAGATGAACTCACAGATCAGAAAGAAGTTTCTCAGAAAGCTTCTTTCACGTTTTGAACGGATGAAATTTCCTTTATCAGCGTAGGCCTCAATGTGATCCAAAGAAGCTCTTCTCAGTTTCCCCAAAGACAGTGTTAATGGACTGCTCCACGAAACATAAGTGTAACTCTGTGAGATGAATTCACACATCACCAAGAAGTTTCTAAGAAAGCTTCTTTCTAGTTTTCATCTGGATATTTCCTTTGTCACTGTAATGTTCATTGCGCTATGAAGTATCTAATTGCAGATTTCCAGAAAACTGTGCTAACAAACTGATAACTGAAGAGAAACGTGTAACTTTGTGAGTTGCATTCACACATGGTAATGCAGTTTCTCAGAATGCTTCTCTTTAGTTATTATGTGAGGATATTTCCTTTATCACCATGGGCCCCAATAGGCTGCCAAATATCACTTTGCAGATTCCACGAAAAGAGTGTTAGCAAACTGCTTCTTGAGGCAGAGATTGTAACTCTGTGAGATGAACTCACAGATCAGAAAGAAGTTTCTCAGTAAGCTTCTTTCTCATTTTTATTGGAAGATGTTTCCCTTGGCCCCATTGTTTTCAAAGGGTTCGGGAATATCTGTTCTCAGATTCCACACAAATAGGGCTAGGCCACGGCCCCACGAAATACAGCTGCAACTTAGTGAGTTGAATTCACACATCACAAAGCGGTTTCTCAGAAAGCTTCTTTCTTTAGTAAGACGAAGTTATTTGTGGTCTTGGAGCGCCACCGTGTGTCCTATTGCAGATTCTGCGAAAACTCTCCTAGCAAGTTTCTCAGTGGAAACAATGATGGACATCTGTGGGCTGAAATCACCCACAACAAAGAAGTTTCTGAGAAGGCTTCTCTGCAGGTTTCTCTTAGGATAGTTCCTTATTCAGCATGCGATTCAACGATATCCAAGACATCACATCTGAGATTCCTCAAATGAGTGCTAGGAAACTCCCCCGAGAAAGGGTGATAGAACACTGTGAAATGAATTCACATATCACAGAGCAGTTTCTCAGAAAGCTTGGTTCTGCTATCTCTTGGAGGATATTTCTTTTTCCTTCTATTCTTCAAAGCTATCTGAAATATCACTTCTCGGAATCCACGGAAACAGTCCTAAGAAACGGCTGCAAAAACAATGGCGTAACTCTGTGAGTTGCATTCACACATGGCAGTGCAGTTTCTCAGAAAGCTTCTCTTTAGTTATTATGTGAGGATATTTCCTTTATCACCATAGGCCCCTATAGGCTCCCAAATATCACTTTGCAGATTCCACGAAAAGAGTGTTAGCAAACTGCTTCTTGAGGCAGAGATTGGAACTCGGTGAGATGAACTCACAGATCAGAAAGAAGTTTCTCAGAAAGCTTCTTTCACGTTTTGAACGGATGAAATTTCCTTTATCAGCGTAGGCCTCAATGTGATCCAAAGAAGCTCTTCTCAGTTTCCCCAAAGACAGTGTTAATGGACTGCTCCACGAAACATAAGTGTAACTCTGTGAGATGAATGCACACATCAACAAGAAGTTTCTAAGAAAGCTTCTTTCTAGTTTTCATCTGGATATTTCCTTTGTCACTGTAATGTTCATTGCGCTATGAAGTATCTAATTGCAGATCTCCAGAAAACTATGCTAACAAACTGATCACTGAAGAGAAACGTGTAACACTGTGAGTTGCATTCACACATGGTAATGCAGTTTCTCAGAATGCTTCTCTTTAGTTATTATGTGAGGACATTTCCTTTATCACCATGGGCCCCTATAGGCTCCCAAATATCACTTTGCAGATTACACGAGAAGAGTGTTAGCAAACTTCTTCTTGAGGCAGAGGTTGTAACTCTGTGAGATGAACTCACAGATCAGAAAGAAGTTTCTCAGAAAGCTTCTTTCACGTTTTGAATGGATGAAATTTCCTTTATCAGCGTAGGCCTCAATGTGGTCCAAAGAAGCCCTTCTCAGTTTCCCCAAAGACAGTGTTAATGGACTGTTCCACGAAACATAAGTGTAACTCTGTGAGATGAATTCACACATCAACAAGAAGTTTCTAAGAAAGCTTCCTTCTAGTTTTCACTGTGGATATTTCCTTTGTCACTGTAATGTTCATTGCGCTATGAAGTATCTAATTGCAGATTTCCAGAAAACTGTGCTAACAAACTGATAACTGAAGAGAAACGTGTAACTTTGTGAGTTGCATTCACACATGGTAATGCAGTTTCTCAGAAAGCTTCTGTTTAGTTATTATGTGAGGATATTTCCTTTATCACCATGCGCCCCTATAGGCTCCCAAATATCACTTTGCAGATTCCACGAAAGAGTGTTAGCAAACTGCTTCTTGAGGCAGAGATTGTAACTCTGTGAGATGAACTCACAGATCAGAAAGAAGTTTCTCAGAAAGCTTCTTTCACGTTTTGAACGGATGAGATTTCCTTTATCAGCGTAGGCCTCAATGTGATCCAAAGAAGCTCTTCTCAGTTTCCCCAAAGACAGTGTTAATGGACTGCTCCACGAAACATAAGTGTAACTCTGTGAGATGAATTCACACATCACCAAGAAGTTTCTAAGAAAGCTTCTTTCTAGTTTTCATCTGGATATTTCCTTTGTCACTGTAATGTTCATTGCGCTATGAAGTATCTAATTGCAGATCTCCAGAAAACTGTGCTAACAAACTGATCACTGAAGAGAAACGTGTAACTTTGTGAGTTGCATTCACACATGGTAATGCAGTTTCTCAGAAAGCTTCTCTTTAGTTATTATGTGAGGACATTTCCTTTATCACCATGGGCCCCTATAGGCTCCCAAATATCACTTTGCAGATTAGACGAGAAGAGTGTTAGCAAACTTCTTCTTGAGGCAGAGGTTGTAACTCTGTGAGATGAACTCACAGATCAGAAAGAAGTTTCTCAGAAAGCTTCTTTCACGTTTTGAACGGATGAAATTTCCTTTATCAGCGTAGGCCTCAATGTGATCCAAAGAAGCCCTTCTCAGTTTCCCCAAAGACAGTGTTAATGGACTGCTTCCACGAAACATAAGTGTAACTCTGTGAGATGAATTCACACATCAACAAGAAGTTTCTAAGAAAGCTTCCTTCTAGTTTTCACTGTGGATATTTCCTTTGTCACTGTAATGTTCATTGCGCTATGAAGTATCTAATTGCAGATTTCCAGAAAACTGTGCTAACAAACTGATAACTGAAGAGAAACGTGTAACTTTGTGAGTTGCATTCACACATGGTAATGCAGTTTCTCAGAAAGCTTCTCTTTAGTTATTATGTGAGGATATTTCCTTTATCACCATGGGCCCCTATAGGCTCCCAAATATCACTTTGCAGATTCCACGAAAAGAGTGTTAGCAAACTGCTTCTTGAGGCAGAGATTGTAACTCTGTGAGATGAACTCACAGATCAGAAAGAAGTTTCTCAGAAAGCTTCTTTCACGTTTTGAACGGATGAAATTTCCTTTATCAGCGTAGGCCTCAATGTGATCCAAAGAAGCTCTTCTCAGTTTCCCCAAAGACAGTGTTAATGGACTGCTCCACGAAACATAAGTGTAACTCTGTGAGATGAATTCACACATCACCAAGAAGTTTCTAAGAAAGCTTCTTTCTAGTTTTCATCTGGATATTTCCTTTGTCACTGTAATGTTCATTGCGCTATGAAGTATCTAATTGCAGATCTCCAGAAAACTGTGTTAACAAACTGATCACTGAAGAGAAACGTGTAACTTTGTGAGTTGCATTCACACATGGTAATGCAGTTTCTCAGAAAGCTTCTCTTTAGTTATTATGTGAGGACATTTCCTTTATCACCATGGGCCCCTATAGGCTCCCAAATATCACTTTGCAGATTAGACGAGAAGAGTGTTAGCAAACTTCTTCTTGAGGCAGAGGTTGTAACTCTGTGAGATGAACTCACAGATCAGAAAGAAGTTTCTCAGAAAGCTTCTTTCACGTTTTGAACGGATGAAATTTCCTTTATCAGCGTAGGCCTCAATGTGATCCAAAGAAGCCCTTCTCAGTTTCCCCAAAGACAGTGTTAATGGACTGCTCCACGAAACATAAGTGTAACTCTGTGAGATGAATTCACACATCACCAAGAAGTTTCTATGAAAGCTTCTTTCTAGTTTTCATCTCTGGATATTTCCTTTGTCACTGTAATGTTCATTGCGCTATGAAGTATCTAATTGCAGATCTCCAGAAAACTATGCTAACAAACTGATCACTGAAGAGAAACGTGTAACTCTGTGAGTTGCATTCACACATGGCAATGCAGTTTCTCAGAATGCTTCTCTTTAGTTATTATGTGAGGATATTTCCTTTATCACCATGGGCCCCAATAGGCTGCCAAATATCACTTTGCAGATTCCACGAAAAGAGTGTTAGCAAACTGCTTCTTGAGGCAGAGATTGTAACTCTGTGAGATGAACTCACAGATCAGAAAGAAGTTTCTCAGAAAGCTTCTTTCACGTTTTGAACGGATGAAATTTCCTTTATCAGCGTAGGCCTCAATGTGATCCAAAGAAGCTCTTCTCAGTTTCCCCAAAGACAGTGTTAATGGACTGCTCCACGAAACATAAGTGTAACTCTGTGAGATGAATTCACACATCACCAAGAAGTTTCTAAGAAAGCTTCTTTCCAGTTTTCATCTGGATATTTCCTTTGTCACTGTAATGTTCATTGCGCTATGAAGTATCTAATTGCAGATTTCCAGAAAACTGTGCTAACAAACTGATAACTGAAGAGAAACGTGTAACTTTGTGAGTTGCATTCACACATGGTAATGCAGTTTCTCAGAATGCTTCTCTTTAGTTATTATGTGAGGATATTTCCTTTATCACCATGGGCCCCAATAGGCTGCCAAATATCACTTTGCAGATTCCACGAAAAGAGTGTTAGCAAACTGCTTCTTGAGGCAGAGATTGTAACTCTGTGAGATGAACTCACAGATCAGAAAGAAGTTTCTCAGTAAGCTTCTTTCTCATTTTTATTGGAAGATGTTTCCCTTGGCCCCATTGTTTTCAAAGGGTTCGGGAATATCTGTTCTCAGATTCCACACAAATAGGGCTAGGCCACGGCCCCACGAAATACAGCTGCAACTTAGTGAGTTGAATTCACACATCACAAAGCGGTTTCTCAGAAAGCTTCTTTCTTTAGTAAGACGAAGTTATTTGTGGTCTTGGAGCGCCACCGTGTGTCCTATTGCAGATTCTGCGAAAACTCTCCTAGCAAGTTTCTCAGTGGAAACAATGATGGACATCTGTGGGCTGAAATCACCCACAACAAAGAAGTTTCTGAGAAGGCTTCTCTGCAGGTTTCTCTTAGGATAGTTCCTTATTCAGCATGCGATTCAACGATATCCAAGACATCACATCTGAGATTCCTCAAATGAGTGCTAGGAAACTCCCCCGAGAAAGGGTGATAGAACACTGTGAAATGAATTCACATATCACAGAGCAGTTTCTCAGAAAGCTTGGTTCTGCTATCTCTTGGAGGATATTTCTTTTTCCTTCTATTCTTCAAAGCTATCTGAAATATCACTTCTCGGAATCCACGGAAACAGTCCTAAGAAACGGCTGCAAAAACAATGGCGTAACTCTGTGAGTTGCATTCACACATGGCAGTGCAGTTTCTCAGAAAGCTTCTCTTTAGTTATTATGTGAGGATATTTCCTTTATCACCATAGGCCCCTATAGGCTCCCAAATATCACTTTGCAGATTCCACGAAAAGAGTGTTAGCAAACTGCTTCTTGAGGCAGAGATTGGAACTCGGTGAGATGAACTCACAGATCAGAAAGAAGTTTCTCAGAAAGCTTCTTTCACGTTTTGAACGGATGAAATTTCCTTTATCAGCGTAGGCCTCAATGTGATCCAAAGAAGCTCTTCTCAGTTTCCCCAAAGACAGTGTTAATGGACTGCTCCACGAAACATAAGTGTAACTCTGTGAGATGAATGCACACATCAACAAGAAGTTTCTAAGAAAGCTTCTTTCTAGTTTTCATCTGGATATTTCCTTTGTCACTGTAATGTTCATTGCGCTATGAAGTATCTAATTGCAGATCTCCAGAAAACTATGCTAACAAACTGATCACTGAAGAGAAACGTGTAACACTGTGAGTTGCATTCACACATGGTAATGCAGTTTCTCAGAATGCTTCTCTTTAGTTATTATGTGAGGACATTTCCTTTATCACCATGGGCCCCTATAGGCTCCCAAATATCACTTTGCAGATTACACGAGAAGAGTGTTAGCAAACTTCTTCTTGAGGCAGAGGTTGTAACTCTGTGAGATGAACTCACAGATCAGAAAGAAGTTTCTCAGAAAGCTTCTTTCACGTTTTGAATGGATGAAATTTCCTTTATCAGCGTAGGCCTCAATGTGGTCCAAAGAAGCCCTTCTCAGTTTCCCCAAAGACAGTGTTAATGGACTGTTCCACGAAACATAAGTGTAACTCTGTGAGATGAATTCACACATCAACAAGAAGTTTCTAAGAAAGCTTCCTTCTAGTTTTCACTGTGGATATTTCCTTTGTCACTGTAATGTTCATTGCGCTATGAAGTATCTAATTGCAGATTTCCAGAAAACTGTGCTAACAAACTGATAACTGAAGAGAAACGTGTAACTTTGTGAGTTGCATTCACACATGGTAATGCAGTTTCTCAGAAAGCTTCTCTTTAGTTATTATGTGAGGATATTTCCTTTATCACCATGGGCCCCTATAGGCTCCCAAATATCACTTTGCAGATTCCACGAAAAGAGTGTTAGCAAACTGCTTCTTGAGGCAGAGATTGTAACTCTGTGAGATGAACTCACAGATCAGAAAGAAGTTTCTCAGAAAGCTTCTTTCACGTTTTGAACGGATGAAATTTCCTTTATCAGCGTAGGCCTCAATGTGATCCAAAGAAGCTCTTCTCAGTTTCCCCAAAGACAGTGTTAATGGACTGCTCCACGAAACATAAGTGTAACTCTGTGAGATGAATTCACACATCACCAAGAAGTTTCTAAGAAAGCTTCTTTCTAGTTTTCATCTGGATATTTCCTTTGTCACTGTAATGTTCATTGCGCTATGAAGTATCTAATTGCAGATTTCCAGAAAACTGTGCTAACAAACTGATAACTGAAGAGAAACGTGTAACTTTGTGAGTTGCATTCACACATGGTAATGCAGTTTCTCAGAATGCTTCTCTTTAGTTATTATGTGAGGATATTTCCTTTATCACCATGGGCCCCAATAGGCTGCCAAATATCACTTTGCAGATTCCACGAAAAGAGTGTTAGCAAACTGCTTCTTGAGGCAGAGATTGTAACTCTGTGAGATGAACTCACAGATCAGAAAGAAGTTTCTCAGTAAGCTTCTTTCTCATTTTTATTGGAAGATGTTTCCCTTGGCCCCATTGTTTTCAAAGGGTTCGGGAATATCTGTTCTCAGATTCCACACAAATAGGGCTAGGCCACGGCCCCACGAAATACAGCTGCAACTTAGTGAGTTGAATTCACACATCACAAAGCGGTTCTCAGAAAGCTTCTTTCTTTAGTAAGACGAAGTTATTTGTGGTCTTGGAGCGCCACCGTGTGTCCTATTGCAGATTCTGCGAAAACTCTCCTAGCAAGTTTCTCAGTGGAAACAATGATGGACATCTGTGGGCTGAAATCACCCACAACAAAGAAGTTTCTGAGAAGGCTTCTCTGCAGGTTTCTCTTAGGATAGTTCCTTATTCAGCATGCGATTCAACGATATCCAAGACATCACATCTGAGATTCCTCAAATGAGTGCTAGGAAACTCCCCCGAGAAAGGGTGATAGAACACTGTGAAATGAATTCACATATCACAGAGCAGTTTCTCAGAAAGCTTGGTTCTGCTATCTCTTGGAGGATATTTCTTTTTCCTTCTATTCTTCAAAGCTATCTGAAATATCACTTCTCGGAATCCACGGAAACAGTCCTAAGAAACGGCTGCAAAAACAATGGCGTAACTCTGTGAGTTGCATTCACACATGGCAGTGCAGTTTCTCAGAAAGCTTCTCTTTAGTTATTATGTGAGGATATTTCCTTTATCACCATAGGCCCCTATAGGCTCCCAAATATCACTTTGCAGATTCCACGAAAAGAGTGTTAGCAAACTGCTTCTTGAGGCAGAGATTGGAACTCGGTGAGATGAACTCACAGATCAGAAAGAAGTTTCTCAGAAAGCTTCTTTCACGTTTTGAACGGATGAAATTTCCTTTATCAGCGTAGGCCTCAATGTGATCCAAAGAAGCTCTTCTCAGTTTCCCCAAAGACAGTGTTAATGGACTGCTCCACGAAACATAAGTGTAACTCTGTGAGATGAATTCACACATCAACAAGAAGTTTCTAAGAAAGCTTCTTTCTAGTTTTCATCTGGATATTTCCTTTGTCACTGTAATGTTCATTGCGCTATGAAGTATCTAATTGCAGATCTCCAGAAAACTATGCTAACAAACTGATCACTGAAGAGAAACGTGTAACACTGTGAGTTGCATTCACACATGGTAATGCAGTTTCTCAGAATGCTTCTCTTTAGTTATTATGTGAGGACATTTCCTTTATCACCATGGGCCCCTATAGGCTCCCAAATATCACTTTGCAGATTACACGAGAAGAGTGTTAGCAAACTTCTTCTTGAGGCAGAGGTTGTAACTCTGTGAGATGAACTCACAGATCAGAAAGAAGTTTCTCAGAAAGCTTCTTTCACGTTTTGAATGGATGAAATTTCCTTTATCAGCGTAGGCCTCAATGTGGTCCAAAGAAGCCCTTCTCAGTTTCCCCAAAGACAGTGTTAATGGACTGTTCCACGAAACATAAGTGTAACTCTGTGAGATGAATTCACACATCAACAAGAAGTTTCTAAGAAAGCTTCCTTCTAGTTTTCACTGTGGATATTTCCTTTGTCACTGTAATGTTCATTGCGCTATGAAGTATCTAATTGCAGATTTCCAGAAAACTGTGCTAACAAACTGATAACTGAAGAGAAACGTGTAACTTTGTGAGTTGCATTCACACATGGTAATGCAGTTTCTCAGAAAGCTTCTGTTTAGTTATTATGTGAGGATATTTCCTTTATCACCATAGGCCCCTATAGGCTCCCAAATATCACTTTGCAGATTCCACGAAAAGAGTGTTAGCAAACTGCTTCTTGAGGCAGAGATTGTAACTCTGTGAGATGAACTCACAGATCAGAAAGAAGTTTCTCAGAAAGCTTCTTTCACGTTTTGAACGGATGAGATTTCCTTTATCAGCGTAGGCCTCAATGTGATCCAAAGAAGCTCTTCTCAGTTTCCCCAAAGACAGTGTTAATGGACTGCTCCACGAAACATAAGTGTAACTCTGTGAGATGAATTCACACATCACCAAGAAGTTTCTAAGAAAGCTTCTTTCTAGTTTTCATCTGGATATTTCCTTTGTCACTGTAATGTTCATTGCGCTATGAAGTATCTAATTGCAGATCTCCAGAAAACTGTGTTAACAAACTGATCACTGAAGAGAAACGTGTAACTTTGTGAGTTGCATTCACACATGGTAATGCAGTTTCTCAGAAAGCTTCTCTTTAGTTATTATGTGAGGACATTTCCTTTATCACCATGGGCCCCTATAGGCTCCCAAATATCACTTTGCAGATTAGACGAGAAGAGTGTTAGCAAACTTCTTCTTGAGGCAGAGGTTGTAACTCTGTGAGATGAACTCACAGATCAGAAAGAAGTTTCTCAGAAAGCTTCTTTCACGTTTTGAACGGATGAAATTTCCTTTATCAGCGTAGGCCTCAATGTGGTCCAAAGAAGCCCTTCTCAGTTTCCCCAAAGACAGTGTTAATGGACTGTTCCACGAAACATAAGTGTAACTCTGTGAGATGAATTCACACATCAACAAGAAGTTTCTAAGAAAGCTTCCTTCTAGTTTTCACTGTGGATATTTCCTTTGTCACTGTAATGTTCATTGCGCTATGAAGTATCTAATTGCAGATTTCCAGAAAACTGTGCTAACAAACTGATAACTGAAGAGAAACGTGTAACTTTGTGAGTTGCATTCACACATGGTAATGCAGTTTCTCAGAAAGCTTCTCTTTAGTTATTATGTGAGGATATTTCCTTTATCACCATGGGCCCCTATAGGCTCCCAAATATCACTTTGCAGATTCCACGAAAAGAGTGTCAGCAAACTGCTTCTTGAGGCAGAGATTGTAACTCTGTGAGATGAACTCACAGATCAGAAAGAAGTTTCTCAGAAAGCTTCTTTCACGTTTTGAACGGATGAGATTTCCTTTATCAGCGTAGGCCTCAATGTGATCCAAAGAAGCTCTTCTCAGTTTCCCCAAAGACAGTGTTAATGGACTGCTCCACGAAACATAAGTGTAACTCTGTGAGATGAATTCACACATCACCAAGAAGTTTCTAAGAAAGCTTCTTTCTAGTTTTCATCTGGATATTTCCTTTGTCACTGTAATGTTCATTGCGCTATGAAGTATCTAATTGCAGATCTCCAGAAAACTGTGTTAACAAACTGATCACTGAAGAGAAACGTGTAACTTTGTGAGTTGCATTCACACATGGTAATGCAGTTTCTCAGAAAGCTTCTCTTTAGTTATTATGTGAGGACATTTCCTTTATCACCATGGGCCCCTATAGGCTCCCAAATATCACTTTGCAGATTAGACGAGAAGAGTGTTAGCAAACTTCTTCTTAAGGCAGAGGTTGTAACTCTGTGAGATGAACTCACAGATCAGAAAGAAGTTTCTCAGAAAGCTTCTTTCACGTTTTGAACGGATGAAATTTCCTTTATCAGCGTAGGCCTCAATGTGATCCAAAGAAGCCCTTCTCAGTTTCCCCAAAGACAGTGTTAATGGACTGCTCCACGAAACATAAGTGTAACTCTGTGAGATGAATTCACACATCACCAAGAAGTTTCTATGAAAGCTTCTTTCTAGTTTTCATCTCTGGATATTTCCTTTGTCACTGTAATGTTCATTGCGCTATGAAGTATCTCATTGCAGATCTCCAGAAAACTATGCTAACAAACTGATCACTGAAGAGAAACGTGTAACTCTGTGAGTTGCATTCACACATGGCAATGCAGTTTCTCAGAATGCTTCTCTTTAGTTATTATATGAGGATATTTCCTTTATCACCATGGGCCCCAATAGGCTGCCAATATCACTTTGCAGATTCCACGAAAAGAGTGTTAGCAAACTGCTTCTTGAGGCAGAGATTGTAACTCTGTGAGATGAACTCACAGATCAGAAAGAAGTTTCTCAGAAGCTTCTTTCACGTTTTGAACGGATGAAATTTCCTTTATCAGCGTAGGCCTCAATGTGTCCAAAGAAGCCCTTCTCAGTTTCCCCAAAGACAGTGTTAATGGACTGTTCCACGAAACATAAGTGTAACTCTGTGAGATGAATTCACACATCAACAAGAAGTTTCTAAGAAAGCTTCCTTCTAGTTTTTTCATCTGTGGATATTTCCTTTGTCACTGTAATGTTCATTGCGCTATGAAGTATCTAATTGCAGATTTCCAGAAAACTGTGCTAACAAACTGATAACTGAAGAGAAACGTGTAACTTTGTGAGTTGCATTCACACATGGTAATGCAGTTTCTCAGAAAGCTTCTCTTTAGTTATTATGTGAGGATATTTCCTTTATCACCATGGGCCCCTATAGGCTCCCAAATATCACTTTGCAGATTCCACGAAAAGAGTGTTAGCAAACTGCTTCTAGGCAGAGATTGTAACTCGGTGAGATGAACTCACAGTCAGAAAGAAGTTTCTCAGAAAGCTTCTTTCACGTTTTGAACGGATGAATTCCTTTATCAGCGTAGGCCTCAATGGATCCAACGAAGCTCTCTCAGTTTCCCCAAAGACAGGTGTGAATGGCTGCTCCACGAAACATAAGTGTAACTCTGTGAGATGAATTCACACATCACCAAGAAGTTTCTAAGAAAGCTTCTTTCTAGTTTTCATCTGATATTTCCTTTGTCACTGTAATGTTCATTGCGCTATGAAGTATCTAATTGCAGATCTCCAGAAAACTGTGCTAACAAACTGATCACTGAAGAGAAACGTGTAACTTGGTGAGTTGCATTCACACATGGTAATGCAGTTTCTCAGAAAGCTTCTCTTTAGTTATTATGTGAGGATATTTCCTTTATCACCAGGGCCCCTATAGGCTCCCAAATATCACTTTGCAGATTAGACGAAAAGAGTGTTAGCAAACTCTTCTTGAGGCAGAGATTGTAACTCTGTGAGATGAACTCACAGATCAGAAAGAAGTTTCTCAGAAAGCTTCTTTCACGTTTTGAACGGATGAGATTTCCTTTATCAGCGTAGGCCTCAATGTGTCCAAAGAAGCTCTTCTCAGTTTCCCCAAAGACAGTGTTAATGGACTGCTCCACGAAACATAAGTGTAACTCTGTGAGATGAATTCACACATCACCAAGAAGTTTCTAAGAAAGCTTCTTTCTAGTTTTCATCTGGATTTTCCTTTGTCACTGTAATGTTCATTGCGCTATGAAGTATCTAATTGCAGATCTCCAGAAAACTGTGTTAACAAACTGATCACTGAAGAGAAACGTGTAACTTTGTGAGTTGCATTCACACATGGTAAT
>NW_022143297.1:0-17805 GCF_007565055.1 Rhinopithecus roxellana
TCATCGATCTAATTCAAGCTCTAAAATATAGACATAATAGATATAGGTCTAAATATAATAGAATATAAGAGAGGTATAAACTATAGACTAGATATAATAGATATTGTATATTGTTGAAAAATAGACATATAGCTCTAGGTAAAAAATATAGACATCATTATATAGTATAGTTATAAATATAGACATAATAGATAAACGTATAAAATTAGACATAGATATCATAGAGTATAAATAGAGACATAACAGATTAGATATGTATAAAATATAGACACACAGATATAGATATCGGTATGAACTATCGAAACATAGGTTATTTAAAAATCTAGATATAATAGATATAGGTATGAAATATAGACATCGAACGCTATAGATATAAAATATAGATATAATAGCATCGATATAGGTCTAAAATATCGATAGATATAGGTATAACTATAGACCTAATGGCTATAACCGACGAAGGTTATTTATAATATATATAGTAATAGATATTTACGTATAAATATATAAAAATAAATAGCTATAACCAACTATAGGTATCAAATATAGATCTCATATAGCGTATGAACTATCGACATCAACGATATAATATAGGGTCGTGGAATATAAGACTACGAAAACACATCTAGACATCAACTATAGACCGAATAGATATACGAGCTTAGGGAGAAAATAGTCGACATAAGAAGAGATGCGCTATCACAATATAGACCTAACTGTATGTATAATAGAAAGGTATCACAATCGACAGAGTAAGAGAAGGGTATAATTACAATATAGCTGAAATACTAACGGTATAAAAGCGAGTCTAGAAGAGAGCTTCATGACCGATGATAATATAGATAGATAGAATAGCGATCTAAAAGAGTAGATAGAATATTACCGCCAAATATATGAGATGAATAAACGAGATAGGGAGAAACTTAGAGGGGGGGGGGGGGGGGGGGGGGGGGGAACAAGTACGACAGAAGAGAGAAGAGAGAGAATATGATAGAGGCATAATAAAAGATAGACATAAATAATGTAAACAAGAGGATCGAATAGAATACATGAATAAAAGATAAATATAATATAATATGAGGCGCAGGTAGGACATATTACATATAAGACATATAGAGGTTATAACATATAGTTAAATGTAGGAGCTAGACATATTAAAAATAGATCGCGATATAATGAGGTAGTCTATAAAATAAAATAGATCTAGCTACAGGTCTTAAAATACCACATAATAGATATAATAGACATAGGAATAACTTATTAGACAAATAGATATAATATCTATAGAGTATAAAATATAGACAAAAATTAGACATAGGTCTCACATATAGATATATAATTAGATCTGGGTATAACTTAAGGGAGAATAAATAGTACAGACTAGATAGAATAGAGACGGATAAAATATAGATATTTCATAGATAAAGGTATTACAATATTAGATTTTATAATAGAAATTAATAGAGATAGGTATACAAAGCTAGATATAATATAATTATTAAAAGATAAGTCTACTAGATATAATAAGCTATAGGTGGTCACTAATATAGCTAGAATATATTTGGGTATTTAAAAACAGCTAAAACGCGCTATAATAGATATGGTATAAAATACAGATCTAGGATCTTAACAGTATAGGTATAAAATACAGACACAATTACATGTAATATAGAGATATAGGCAAAAATATAGACGTAATTACATTAATATGATATAGAATCTAGACCATAAAGATATAATACGATTACAAAAATAGACAAAATAGATATAAAATATGTACATAGTAGACTATAGTAGTAAGATATAGGATTAAAATATAGAAGATATAGGTAGAACAAATTAGACATTAAACTAGTCTAATCGAACCGGTAGATTAGAAAAATATAGACATCAAGCTATAATTGATATAGGTCGACAATATCGACATACTAACATATACTAGCTATAGGTATCAAGTGTAGACATTAATAGATATAGGTTACAAAATACGACATAATAGATATAATCGATATAGGTTATAAATATATTTCCTTAATAGTTCTAATAGATACAGGTATAAAATATAGATCCTAATAGATATAGGAAATAAAATATAGACAGATAGACAGAAATAGGTATAAAACAGACATGCTAGATATACAGATATAGGTTAAAAAATAGAAGACATAATAGATATATTCAGACTATCGGCGATAAAATTATACACATAATCGTTTATAGGTTTAAAATACTAGACATATAGAATAATGATATTAGGTATTAAAATATAGACAGTAATTAGATATAGGTATAAAAATCTAGACCTACATCATAGATATAATAGATACCCTATAACAATAAGATTATAAATTGATATAATCGAATATATAAGTAGTAACATATAGTACCATCCATATATGTTAAAATAGATATACGTATAAAATGTAGACATAATAGATATAATAGATATAGGTATAAAATATAGACATAATAGATATATCATATATAGTTCTAAAATGTAGACATAATGGATACAATAGATATAGGTATAAAATATAGACATAATAGATATAATAGATATAGCTATAAAATATAGACATAATACATATAGGTATAAAATATAGACATAATAAAATAGATATAGGTATTAAATATAGACATAATAGATATAGGTATAAAATATAGACATAATAGATATAGATATAGGTATAAACTACAGACATAATACATATAGGTATAAAATAAAGATTTAATATAATAGACATAAAATACAGATATAATAGATATAGTTATATAGTATAAATATAATAGATATAATAGACATAGGTATAAAACATAGACATAATACACATAGGTATAAAATGTAGACATAATGGATATAATAGATATAGGTATGAAATATAGACATAATAGATATAGGTATAAAATATAGACAAAATAGATATAATAGATATAGGTATGAAATATCAATAACATAGATATAGGTATGAAATATAGACATGAAAGATATAATAGATATAGATATAAAATATAGATATAATAGATATAACAGATATAGGTATAAAATATAGATATAATAGATACAGGAAGAAATTATAGACATAATGGATATAACAGACGTAGGTATAAAATATAGAATAGATATACGTATAAAATATAGAGATAATAGATATAACATATATAGGTATAAAATATAGACATAATATAGGTATGAAATATAGACACCATAGATATAATAGAGGTATAAAATATAGACATAATAGATAAAATAGAGGTATAAAAAATAGACATAATAGAAAAAATAGAGACATAAAATATAGACATAATATAATAGATATAGGTATAAAATATAGACATAGGAGATATAAGAGATATAGGTATAAAATATAGACATAGTTGATATAATAGATATAGGTATACAAAATAGACATAATAGATATAGGCAAAAAATATAGACAGATATAATAGATATAGGTATAAAATATAGATAAAATAGATACAATAAGTATAGGTATAAAATATACATATAATAGATATAATAGATATAGGTATAAAATAGAGATATAATAGATATAATACAGACATAATACATAGATATAATAGATATAATTATATATATAAAATATAGATATAATACACATCAAATATAGATATAAAAGATATAGGTATAAAATATAGACATAATAGATATAATATAGATATAATAGATATAGGCATAAAATATAAACTTCATAGATAAAATAGATATAGTTATAAAATATAGACATAATAGATATAATAGATATAGGTATAAAATATAGACATAATAGATATAATAGATATAGGTATATACTATAGATATAATAGATATAATGGATATAGGTATCAAATATAGATATAATAGATATATGTATAAAATATAGATATAGTGGATATAAGAAATATAGGTATGAAATATAGATATAACAGATATAATAGATATAGGTATAAAATATATTCATAATAGATATAGTAGATAACGATATAAAATATAGACATAATAGATATAACGGATATTGGTATAAAATATAGACATAAAAGATATAGGTATAAAGGATAGACATAATAGTTATAATTGATATAGGCATAAAATATACACATATTAGATAAATTTAGATATAGGTATAAAATGTAGACATAATAGATACAGTAGATACAGGTATAAAATATAGACATAATAGATATAATACATATAGGTATAAAATATAGACATAATAGATATAATATGTACAGGTATAAAATAGAGACATAATAGATTTGATAGATTTAGGTATAAAATATAGACATAATAGGTATAATAGACATAGGTATAAAATATATACATAATTGATATAATAGATATAGATAAAAAATATAGACAAAATAGATATAATATATATAGGTATAAAATATAGACAGAATAGATAAAATAGATATAGGTATAAAATATGGACATAATAGATATAATAGATATAGGTATAAAATATAGACATAATCGATATAGTAGTAAAATACAGACATAATAGATATAATAGATAAAGGTATGAAATATAGATATAATAGATATAGGTATAAAATATAGATATAATAGATATAATAGATATACGTATAAAATATAGATATAATTGATATGGGCATAAAATAGAGATATAATAGACATAATAGATAAAAGTGTAAAATATAGATATAATAGACATAATTATAAAATATAAATATAATAGATATAATAGATATAGGTGTCAAATATAGATATAAGAAATATAGTTATAAAATACAGTTATAATAGATATAGGTATAAAATAGATATAATAGATATAATAGAGGTATAAAATATAGACAGATATAATAGATATAGGTATAAAATATAGACATAATAGATATAATACTTATAGGTATAAAATATACACATAAGAGATAGATATAGGTATGAAATATAGATATAATATAATAGATAGAGGAATAACATATAGACATAATAGATATAATAGATATACGTATAAAATACAGATATAATACATATAGGTAGAAAATATAGATATATTAGTTATAATAGACATAGGTATAAAATACAGATATAATATATATAGTTATAATAGATATAATAGATATAGGTATAAAATATAGACATAATAGAGATAGGTAAGAAATATAGATATAATATATACAGGTATAAAATATACACAGTAGACATAATAGATAAAGGTATAAAATATATACATAATAGATACAATAGATAGATGTATAAAATGTAGACATAAAAGATATAATAAGTATAGGTATAAAATATAGACATAATAGACATAATAGACATGGGTATAAAATATAGACATGATAGATATAATAGGCATGCGTATAAAATATACACATAATAGATATAGATATAAAATATAGATATAATAGTTATAATAGATACAGGTATAAAACATAGACATAATAGATATAATAGATAAAGGTATAAAATATAGACATAATAGATATAATAGATATAGGTATCAAATATAGATATAATGGATATAATAGAGGTATAAAATATAGACATAACAGATATAGGTATCAAATATAGACAAATATATATAATGGATATATATATAAAATATAGACATAATATATAGTTATGAAATATAGACATAAGAGATAAAATAGATATTGGTGTAAAATACAGACATAATATATAGTTATATAATATAGCCATAATAGTTAAAATAGATATAGGAATAAAATATAGACATAATAGATATAGGTATAATACTTAGACACTATAGATATAATAGATATTGGTATAAAATATAGACATAATAGATATAGGTATAAAATATAGATATAATGGATATAGGTATCAAATATAGATATAATAGATATAATAGATAGAGGTATAATATATAGACATAACAGATATAGGTATCAAATATAGACAAATATATATAATGGATATATATATAAAATATAGACATAATATATAGTTATGAAATATAGACATAAGAGATAAAATAGATATTGGTGTAAAATACAGACATAATATATAGTTATATAATATAGGCATAATAGTTAGATATAGGAATAAAATAGACATAATAGATATAGGTGTAATACTTAGACACTATAGATATAATAGATATTGGTATAAAATATAGACATAATAGATATAATAGATATAGGTGTAAAATATATACATAATAAACAGGTATAAAATTTAGTCATAATAGATATATTTGATATAGGTATAAAATATAAACATAATAGTTATAATAGATGGAGATATAAAATATAGACATAGTAGATATAATACATATAGGTAATAAATATAGACATAATAAATATAATACATATGGTAATAAAATAGAGACATAATAGATATAATAGAGATATAAAATATAGACATAACAGATATAATAGATATACGTAGAAAATATAGACATAATAGATATAATAGATAAAGATATAAAATATAGACATAACAGATATAATAGATATAGGTATGAAATATAGACATAATAGATATAATAGATATAGATATAAAATATAGACAAAATAGATATAGGTACACAATATAGACATAATAGATATAATAGATATAGGTATAATATATACACATAATAGACATAATAGATATAGGTATAAAATATAGACATAATAGACATAATAGATATAGGTATAAAATATAGACATAATATATGTAATAGATATAGTTATAAAATATAGACATAATAGATATAATAGGTATAGGTATAAAATATAGACATAATAGATATAATAGATATAGGTATAAAATGTAGACATAATAGATATAATAGACATACTTATGAAATATAGACATAAGAGATATAAGAGATATAAGTATAAAATATAGACATAATAGATATAATAGATATAGGTAAGAAATATATACATAATAAAATTAGTAGATATAGGCATAAAATATAGTCATCGTAGATATAATACATATTTTCATAAAATATAGACATAATAGATATACGTATAAAATATAGAAATAATAGATATAATAGATATAGGTATAAAATATACACATAATAGATATAGGTAGATATAGGTGTAAAAAAAGACATAATAGACATAACAGATGTAGGTATAAAGTATAGACATAATAGATATAGTAGATATAGGCATAAAATACAGACATAATAGATATAATAGATATAGGTAGAAAATATAGACATAATAGATATAGGTAAAAAATATAGACATAATAGATATAGGTATAATATTTAGACATAATAGATATAATAGATATAGGTATAAAATATAGACATAATAGATATAGGTATAAAATATAGACATAATAGATATAGGTATAAAATATGGACATAACGATATAATAGATATACGTATAAAATATAGACATAATAGATATAGGTATAAAATATGGACATAATAGATATAATAGATATAGGTATAAAATATAGACATAAGAGGTATAATAGATATAGGTATAAAATATAGACATAATAGATATAATAGATATAGGAATAAAATACAGACATATTGAAATAGGTATAAAATATAGACAAAATAGATATAATAAATATAGGTATAAAATATAGACATAGTAGATATAATAGATATAGGTAAGAAATATAGATATAATAGATATAATACAGAGAGGTATAAAATATAGTCATCGTAGATATAATAGATATTTTTATAAAATATAGACATAATAGATATAGGTATAAAATATAGACATAATAAATATAATAGATATAGGTATAAAATATACACATAATAGATATAGGTAGATATAGGTATAAAAAAAGACATAATAGACATAACATATATAGGTATAAAGTATAGACATAATAGATATAGTAGATATAGGTATAAAATACAGACATAATAGATATAATAGATATAGGCAGAAAATATAGACATAATAGATATAATAGATATACGTATGAAATATAGACACAATAGATATAATAGATATAGGTATAAAATATAGACATAATAGATATAGGTATAAAATATAGACATAATAGATACAGGTATAAAATATGGACATAATAGATATAATAGATATAGGTATGAAATATAGACATAATAGACATCGGTATAAAATATAGTCAGAATGGACATAACACATATAGTTCCCAAATATAGACATAATAGATACAGGTATAAAATATAGACAAAAGAAATATAGGTATAAAATATAGACATAATAGATATAATAGATATAGACATAATAGATATAATAGATATTGGAATCAAATATAGACATAATAGACATAACAGATATAGTTAAAATATAGATATTATAGATATAATAGATATAGGTATAAAATATAGATATAATAGATACAGATATAGGTATGAAATATAGATATAAAGATATAATAGATATAGGTATAAAAAAACGATATAATCGATATAGGTATAAAATATGGATATCCTTGATATAATAGATATAGGTATAATAAATAGACATAATAGACATAGGTATAAAATATACACATAATAGATATAATAGATATAGGTATAAAATATAGACCAAATAGATATAATAGATATAGGGATAAAATATATACTTCATAGATATAGGTATAAAATATAGACAGAATAGATATAACTGATATAGTTATACAATATAGAGATAATAGTTATAATAGATATAGGTATACAATCTAGACATAATAGGTATAGTTATAAAATACAGACATAATAGATATAATAGATATAGGTGTATAATATAGACATAATATATATAATAGATATAGGTGAAAATATAGACATAATAGAGATAGGTATAAAACATAGATATAATAGATACAGGTATAAAATATACACATAATCGACAGAATAGATATAGGTATAAAATGTAGACATAATAGATACAATAGAGAGATGTATAAAATGTAGACATAAAAGATATAATAAGTATAGGTATGAAATACAGACATAGTAGATATAATAGACATTGGTATGAAATATAGACATAATAGATATAATATTCATACGTATAAAATATCGACAAAATAGATATAGATATAAAATATATATATCATAGTCATAATAGATACAGGTATAAAACATAGACATAATAGATATAATAGATATAGGTATAAAATATAGACATGATAGATACAATAGATATAGACCTAAGAGATATAATAGATATTGGTATGAAATATAGACATAATATATAACAGATATAGTTAAAATATAGACATAATAGATATAATAGATATAGGTATAAAATATAGACATAAGAGATATTATATATACAGGTATAAAATATAGACATAATAGATATAATAGATATACGTATAAAATATAGACATAGTAGATATAATGGATATAGGTATAAAATAAAGAAATAATAAATACAGGTATAAAATGTAGATATAATGGATATAATAGATATAGGTATAAAATACAGACATAATAGATATACTAGATATAGGTATAAAATATAGACATTATAGGTATAATAGATGTAGGTATAAAATATAGACATAATACATATAATAGATACAGTTATAAAATATAGATATAATAGATATACATATAAAATATAAACATAAAAGATAGAATAGATATAGGTATGAAAAATAGACATAATATATATAATACATATACGAATAAAATATAGACATAGTAGATATAAAATATAGACATAGTAGATATAGGTATAAAATATAGACATAATACATATGATAGATATAGGTATAAAATACACTCATAATAGACATAATAGATATAGGTATAAAATATAGACATAATAGATATAATAGGTAGATGTATAAAATGTAGACATAATTGATGTAATAAGAATAGGTATAAAATACAGACATAATAGATATAATACATATACGTAGAAAATATAGCAATAGAAGATATAATAGATAGAGGTATAAAATATAGACATAATAGATATAATCGATATAGGTATAAAATATAGACATAATAGACATAGGTATAAAATATAGACATAATAGATATAATAGATATAGGTATAAAATAAAGACATAATAGGTATAGGTATAAAATATGGACATAATAGATATAATAGATATAGGTATAAAATATAGACATAACAGATATAATAGATATAGGTATAAAATATAGACATAATAGATATAATAGATAGAGGTATAAAATATAGACATAGTAGATATAAGTATAAAATATAGATATAAGAGATATAATAGATATACTTATAAAATATAGGCATACGGCCGGGCGCGGTGGCTCAAGGCTATAATCCCTGCCCTTTGGGAGGCCGAGTCGGGCGGATCACGAGTTCAGGAGATCGAGACCCTCCTGGCTAACACGGTGAAACCTCGTCTTTACTAAAAATACAAAAAAATAGCCGGGCGAGGTGGCAGGCGCCTGTAGTCCCAGCTACTCCGGAGGCTGAGGCAGGAGAATGGCTTAAACCCCGGAGGCGGAGCTTGCAGTGAGCTGAGATCCGGCCACTGCACTCCAGCCTGGGCGACAGAGCGAGACTCTGTCTCAAAAAATAAAAAATAAAAAATAAAATAAAATATAGGCATAAGAGTTATAATAGATATAGGTATAAAATATAGAAATAATAGATATGGGCATGAACTATAGACATAATAGATATGATAGATAAAGGTATAAAATATAAATATAATATGTATAGGTATAAAATAGAGACATAATAGATATAATAGACATAGGTATAAAATATAGACATAATAGATATAATAGACATAGGTATAAAATATTGACATAATAGATATAATAGATACAGGTATAAAATATAGATATAATAGATATAGGTACAAAATATAGACATAAGAGATATAATAGATATTGGTATAAAATGTAGACATAATGGATATCATAGATATAGGTGTAAAATATAGACATAATAGATATAATAGATATACGTATAAAATGAAGACACAATAGATATAATAGATATCTGTATAAAATATAGACATAATAAATATAATAGATATACGTATAAAATATAGACATAGTAGATAAAATAGATATAGGTATAAAATATATACATAATAGTTATAGGTATAAAATATAGACCTAATAGATATAATAGATATAGGTATAAAATATACACAAAATAGATAAAATAGATATAGGTATAAAATACAGACATAATACATATAATAGATATAGGTATAAAATATAGACCTAATTGATATAATAGATAGAGGTATAAAATGTAGACATAATAGATATAATAGATAGAGGTATAAAATATAGACATAATAATTGTAATAGATTTAGGTAAAAAATATAGACGTAATAGATATAATAGATATAGCCGTAAAATATAGACATAATAGATATAATAGATATAGGTATAAAATATAGACATAATACACATAATAGATACAGGTATAAAATGTAGACATAACAGATATAATATACATACGTATGAAATATAGGCATAATAAATATAATAGTAGTAGTTATAAAATATAGACATAATAGATATAATAGATATAGGTATAAAATATAGATATAATAGACATAATACATTTAGGTATAAAATACAAACATAATAGGTATAGGTATAAAATATAGACATAATAGATACAATATGTATAGGTATAAAATATCGACATAATAGATATAATAGATATATGTATAAAATATAGACATAATAGATATATTATATAAAGGTATAAAATATAGACATAATAGATACACGTATAAAATATAGACATAATAGATGCAATCTCTATAGGTATTAAATATTGACATAATAGGTATAGTTATAAAATGTAGATATAATATATATAATAGATATAGGTAGAAAATATAGATACAATATTTATAATAGATATAGGTATAACATATAGACATAATAGATATAATAGATATAGGTATAAAATGTAGGCATAATAGACATACGTATAAAATAAAGACATAATAGATAGAAATAAGTATAAAATATAGACATAATAGGTGTACTAGATACAGGTATAAAATATTGACATAATAGACATAATAGATATAGACATAAAATATAGACATAAAAGATATAAAAGATACAGGTATAAAATATAGACATCATAGATATAGGTATAAAATATCGATATAATAGTTATAATAGATATAGGTATAAAATATAGACATAATAGATATAGTTATAAAACATAGACATAATAGATATAATAGATATAGGTATAAAATATAGACCTAATAGTTATAGGTATAAAATATAGACATAAGAGATATAATAGATAGAGGTATAAAATACAGACCTAATAGATATAATAGATAGAGGTATAAAATATAGACATAATAGATATAATAGATATAGGTATAAATTATAGATGTAATAGATAGAGGTATAAAATATAGACATAATAGATATAATAGATATAGATATAAAATATAGACATAGATATAGAAGATAGAGGTATGAAATATAGACATAATAGATAGAGGTATAAAAAATAGACATAATAGATATAATTGAGTTAAGAAATAGAGACATAATAGATATAATAGATATAATAGATAAAGGTATAAAATATAGACATAATAGATATAATAGAAGTATAAAATATAGACATAGTAGATATAAAAGATATAGGTATACAATACAGACATAATAGATGTAGGTATACAAAACAGACATAATAGATATAATAGATATAACAGAGTTGTTCATTATAGACATAATAGACATAATAGAGCTATAACATATAGACATAATAGATATAATAGAGTTATAAAATATAGACATAATATAATAGATATAAGTATAAAATATAGACATAGACATAATAGAGATATAAAATATAGACATAACAGATGTAATAGATATAGGTGTAAAATATAGACATAATAGATAAAGGTATAAAATATAGACATAATAGATATAATAGATGTAGACATACTAGATATAATAGATACTGGTATAAAATATAGTCTTCATAGATATAACAGATATAAAATAAAGACATAATAGATATAATAGATACAGGTATTAATCGTAGACATAATAGATATACGTATAAAATATAGACATAATAGATATAATAGAGGTATAAAATACAGACATAATAGAAATTAATAGATAGAGGTATAAAATATAGACATAATAGATATAATAGATATAGGTATAAATTATAGATGTAATAGATAGAGGTATAAAATATAGACATAATAGATATAAGAGATATAATAGACGTATAAAATATAGACATAATAGATATAATAGATAGTGGTATAAAATATAGACATAATAGATATAATAGAGGTATAAAATATAATAGATATAATAGATGTATAAAATATAGACATAATAGATATAATAGATATAACAGAGGTATAAAATATAGACATAATAGATATAATAGAGACAGGTATAACATATAAACATAGTAGATATAATAGAGGTGTAAAATATAGACATAACAGATATAATAGAGCTATAAAATATAGACATAATAGATATAATAGAGGTATGAAATATAGACATAATAGATATAATAGATATAGGTATAAAATATAGACATAATAGATATAATAGATATAATAGATAGAGGTATAAAATATATACATCATAGATATAATGGATAAAGATATAAAATGTAGTCATAATAGATATAATAGATGTGGGTATAAAATATAGACCTAATAGATATAATAGATATAGGTATAAAATATAGACGTAATAGATATAACAGATATAGACATAATAGATATAATATATAGTGGCATAAAATAAAGACTTAATAGATATAACAGATAGAGTTATAAAATATAGACATAAGAGATATAATAGATATAAGTTTAAAATAAAGACATAATGAATATAATAGATATAGGTATAAAATATAGACATAATGTACATGGATAAAAAATATAGACAATATATAGATATAGGTATAAAATATAGACATAATAGATATAATAGACATAGGTATAAAATGTAGACATAATGGATATGATAGATAAAGGTATAAAATATAAACATAATAGATATAGGTATAAAATGTAGACATAATAGATATAACAGATACAGGTATAAAATATATACATAATAGATGTAATAGATAATAGGCATAAAATATAGACATAATAGATATAGGTATAAAATACAGACATAATAGATATAATAAATATAGGTATAAAATATAGACATAATAGATATAGTTATAAAATATAGACATTATGGATATAATAGATGGAGGTATAAAATATAGACATAATAGATATAATAGATATATGTATAAGATATAGACATAATCCATATAATAGATATTGGTATAAAATATAGACATAATAGATATAATAGACATAGGTATAAAACATAGACATAATAGGTATAATAGATATAGGTATAAAATATCGACATAATGTATATAAGAGATATACGTATAAAATATAGACATAATAGATATAGGTATAAAATACAGACATAAAAGATAAAATAGAGGTGGAAAATATAGACATAATAGATATAATAGATATCGGTATAAAATATAGACATAACAGATATAATAGATAGAGGTAGAAAATATAGACATAAAAGATATAATAGATATAGATATAAAATATAGATATAATAGATGGAGGTATAAAATACAGATATAATAGATATAGGTATAAAATATAGATATAATAGTTATAGGTACAAAACATAGACATAATAGATATAATACTGGTAGGTATAAAATATAGATATAATAGATATAGGTGTAAAATATAGATATAATCGATAAAGTTATAAAATATAGACATAATAGATATAATAGATATAGGTATAAAATATAGACATAATAAATATAATAAATAGAGGTATAAAACAAATATAATAGATATAGGTATAAAATATAGTTATAATAGATATTAGAGATATACGTATAAAATATTGATATAATTGATACAGGTATAAAATATAGATATAATAGATATAATAGATATAGGTATGAAATATAGATACAGTAGATATAGGTAAAAAATATAGTTATAATAGATATAGGTATAAAATGTAGACATAATAGATACAGACATAGGTATAAAATATAGACATAATAGATACAATAGATATAGGTATAAAATATAGACTGATATAATAGATATAGCTATAAAATATAGACATAATAGATATAATAGATATAGGTATAAAATATAGACATAATAGATATAATAGATATAGGTATAAAATACAGACATAGATATAATAGTTATAGGTATAAAATATAGACATAACAGATATAATAGATATAAGTAGAAAATAAAGACATAATAGATATAATATATATAGGTATAAAATATAGACATAATATACATGGATAAAAAATATACACAATAGATAGAAATAGGTAAAAAATATAGACAAAATAGATATAATAGATATAGGTATAAAATTTAGACATAATAGATATGATAGATATAGGTATAAAATGTAGACAAAATGGATATAATAGATATAGACATAATAGATATAATAGATACTGGTATAAAATATTGTCTTAATAGATATAACAGATATAGTTATAAAATATAGACATAATAGATATAATAGATACAGGTATTAATTATAGACATAATAGATATACGTATAAAATATAGACATAATAGATATAATAGAGGTATAAAATGTAGACATAATGTATATAATAGATATAATAGGTAGAGGTATAAAATATAGACGTAACAGATATAATAGAGACAGGTATAAAATACAGACATAATAGATATAATAGAGGTATAAAATACAGACATAATAGATATAAAAGAGGTATAAAATATAGACATAATAGATATAATAGATAGAGGAATAAAATATAGACATAACAGATAAAATAGATATTATAAATAGAGGTATAAAATATAGACATAATAGATATAATAGAGAGAGGTATAAAATATAGACATAATAGATATAATAGATATAATAGAGATATAAAATATGGACATAATAGATATAATAGAGGTATAAAATATAGACATAATAGATATAACAGAGAGAGGTATAAAATATAGACATAATAGATATAATATTTAGAGGGTATAAAATATAGACATAAAAGATATAATAGATATAATAGAGGTATAAAATATAGACATCACAGATATAATAGATAAAGGTATAAAATATAGTCATAATAGATATAATAGGTGTGGGAATAAAATATAGCCATAATAGATATAATAGATAAAGGTATAAAATGTAGACATAATAGATATGATAGATAAAGGTAAAAAATATAGACATATTAGATATAGGTATAAAATGTAGACATAATAGATATAATAGATATATGTATAAAACATAGACATAACAGATATAATAGATATAGGTATAAAATATAGACATAAAAGATATAGGTATAAAATATAGACATTGTAGATATACGTATAAAATATAGACATTATAAATATAATAGAGGTATAAAATACACACATAATAGATATAATAGATATAATAGATACTGGTATAAAACATAGACTTAATAGATATAACAGATATAGTTATAAAATACAGACATAATAGATATAATAGATAGAGGTATTAATTATAGACAAAATAGATATAGGTATAAAATATAAACATAATTGATATAATAGATATAAGTATAAAATAAAGACATAATAGATATAATAGATATAGGTATAAAATATAGACATACATGGATAAAAAATATAGACAACAGATAGATATAGGTATAAAATATAGACATAATAGATATAAAAGGTATGGGTATAAAATGCAGACAAAATAGATATGATAGATAAAAGTAAAATATATAGACACTGTAGATATAGGTATAAAATGTGGACATTATATATATAATAGAGGTATAAAATATAGACATAATAGATATAATAGATATAGGTATAAAATATAGACATAATAGATAAAATAGATATAGCTATAAAATACAGACATATTAGTTACAGGTATAAAATATATATAATAGATATAGGAATAAAATATGGACGTAATAGATATAATAGATATAGGTATAAAATATAGATATAACAGATATAATAGATATAGATATAAGATGTAGGCATAATAGATACAGGTATAAAATAAAGACATAACAGATATAATAGAAATAGGTATAAAATATAGACATAATAGATATTGGTATAAAATATAGACATAAAAGATAAAATAGATAGAGGTGTAAAATATAGACAAAATAGATATAATAGATATCGGTATAAAATATAGACATAAGAGATATAATAGAGGTATAAAATATAGATATAAAAATGGAGGTATAAAATATAGATATAATAGGTATAGGTATAAAACATAGATATAATAGTTATAGGTATAAAACATAGACATAATAGATATAATAGTGGTAGGTATAAAAAATAGATATAATAGATATAGGTGTAAAATATAGATAGAATCGATAAAGTTATAAAATATAGACATAATGGATATAATAGATATAGGTTTAAAATATAGACATAATAAATATAATACATACAGGTATAAAACAGATATAATAGATATAGGTATAAAATATAGATATAATAGATATAAGAGATATACGTATAAAATATTGATATAATTGATACAGGTATAAAATATAGATATAATAGATATAATAGATATAGGTATAAAGTATAGATACAGTAGATATAGGTATAAAATATAGTTATAATAGATATAGGTATAAAATGTAGTTCATAGAATAGAATAGTATAAATATAGACAAATAGACACAATAGATATAGGATAAAGAAAGAAAGATATATATATAAAAGGTTTATAAAAAGATAGACATAATAGATGTTATAGATATAGGTAGGAAATGACATAATAGAATAATAGATAATGAGTATAAATACAGGCATATAGATATAATAGAATTTACGTATAATTAATATAGA
>NW_022143298.1:0-23386 GCF_007565055.1 Rhinopithecus roxellana
TGGCGGACCCCCATCGCCGGGGGGCGGGGGACCCCCCCCCCGCGATCCGGGCCGCCAGCCGCCGCCACGCCACGCCCCCCCGGCGGCTGGCGGACCCCCATCGCCGGGGGCGGGGGACCCGCCCCCCCCGATCCGGGGCCGCCAGCCGCCGCCACGCCACGCCCCCCCGCGGCTGGCGGACCCCCATCGCCGGGGGGCGGGGGACCCGCCCCCCCGCGATCCGGGGCCGCCAGCCGCCGCCGCCACGCCCCCCCCGGCTGGCGGACCCCCATCGCCGGGGCGGGGGGACCCGCCCCCCCGCGATCCGGGGCCGCCAGCCGCCGCCACGCCACGCCCCCCCCCGGCGGCTGCGGACCCCCATCGCCGGGGGGCGGGGGACCCCCCGCCCCCCCGCGATCCGGGGCCGCCAGCCGCCCCACGCCACGCCCCCCCGGCGGCTGGCACCCCCATCGCCGGGGGGCGGGGGACCCGCCCCCCCGCGATCCGGGGCCGCCAGCCGCCGCCACGCCACGTCTATATTGAGAATCATATCCCAATCTTCCTCCTGAAGATTAATTACATTATCCCAGGTGTGTGTCTACTCCCAGCAATATTGCCTGTCTATATTCCTTTCTTGGACGGAAATTTGAAGCAATATCATTGGGTGAGTGAACATCTTTTTGATGTTTGAGTTAGTAACATCCTCCCCCTGGTGCATATCAGCAACAGTCAATTAATTATTAATATTATAAATATATTAAATATTAATACTAATAATCGATATTAATGATCACAATCAACTTCGTAAAAAGTTAGGGTGGATTAAAATGTTAACGATTTGGAATGGTAATTAATATTAATATCACCATGAATATTCAAATAATGATATCCGCCATGAATGTTTCTTAAATCAATGCAAAGTGATGCAGGTAAGAAAATTATGATTAGTAATAGGGACAAATAATATTGTTCATTAACACTAATATTAATAATTAATACTAAGATTGTATAATCAGGTACTTAAAATAATGAAAATTAACAATGGAATCCTATTATTAGTACCATTGAGAATTATTAAAATCGATTATTGATGTGTAATAACTATATTATTACTCAGAATACCACAGGCAGTGTCCACCTACCTGTGGGCCCCAAGAGGATGCCACAACACGGCCCCCACGACTGGGAGCCTCCATCGCCGTGCGGCGGGGTTCCCGCCCCCCCGGGATCCGGGGCCGCCAGCCGCCGCCATCCCCCGCCCCCCCCAGCCCCCCGCGATCCGGGGCCGCCAGCCGCCGCCACGCCACGCCCCCCCGGCGGCTGGCGGACCCCCATCGCCGGGGGGCGGGGGACCCGCCCCCCCGCGATCCGGGGCCCCCCCCGCCCCACACACCCCCCGGCGGCTGGCGGACCCCCATCGCCGGGGGGCGGGGGACCCGCCCCCCCGCGATCCGGGGCCGCCAGCCGCCGCCACGCCACGCCCCCCCGGCGGCTGGCGGACCCCCATCGCCGGGGGGCGGGGGACCCGCCCCCCCGCGATCCGGGGCCGCCAGCCGCCGCCACGCCACGCCCCCCCGGCGGCTGGCGGACCCCCATCGCCGGGGGGCGGGACCCGCCCCCCCGATCCGGGGCCGCCAGCCGCCGCCACGCCACGCCCCCCCGGCGGCTGGCGGACCCCCATCGCCGGGGGGCGGGGGACCCGCCCCCCCGCGATCCGGGGCCGCCAGCCGCCGCCACGCCACGCCCCCCCGGCGGCTGGCGGACCCCCATCGCCGGGGGGCGGGGGACCCGCCCCCCCGCGATCCGGGGCCGCCAGCCGCCGCCACGCCACGCCCCCCCGGCGGCTGGCGGACCCCCATCGCCGGGGGGCGGGGGACCCGCCCCCCCGCGATCCGGGGCCGCCAGCCGCCGCCACGCCACGCCCCCCCGGCGGCTGGCGGACCCCCATCGCCGGGGGGCGGGGGACCCGCCCCCCCGCGATCCGGGGCCGCCAGCCGCCGCCACGCCACGCCCCCCCGGCGGCTGGCGGACCCCCATCGCCGGGGGGCGGGGGACCCGCCCCCCCGCGATCCGGGGCCGCCAGCCGCCGCCACGCCACGCCCCCCCGGCGGCTGGCGGACCCCCATCGCCGGGGGGCGGGGGACCCGCCCCCCCCGATCCGGGGCCGCCAGCCGCCGCCACGCCACGCCCCCCCGGCGGCTGGCGGACCCCCATCGCGGGGGGCGGGGGACCCGCCCCCCCGATCCGGGGCCGCCAGCCGCCGCCACGCCACGCCCCCCCGGCGGCTGGGGACCCCCATCGCCGGGGGGCGGGGGACCCGCCCCCCGCGATCCGGGGGCCGCCAGCCGCCGCACGCACGCCCCCCCGGCGGGCTGGCGGAACCCCCATCGCCGGGGGGCGGGGGACCCGCCCCCCCCGCGATCCGGGGCCGCCAGCCGCCGCCACGCCACGCCCCCCAGGCGGCTGGCGGACCCCCCATCGCCGGGGGCGGGGGGACCCGCCCCCCCCGCGATCCGGGGCCGCCAGCCGCCGCCACGCCACGTCTATATTGAGAATCATATCCCAATCTTCCTCCTGAAGATTAATTACATTATCCCAGGTGTGTGTCTACTCCCAGCAATATTGCCTGTCTATATTCCTTTCTTGGACGGAAATTTGAAGCAATATCATTGGGTGAGTGAACATCTTTTTTGATGTTTGAGTTAGTAACATCCTCCCCCTGGTGCATATCAGCAACAGTCAATTAATTATTAATATTAGTAAATATATTAAATATTCATACTAATAATCGATATTAATGATCACAATCAACTTCGTAAAAGTTTAGGGTGGATTAAAATGTTACCGATTTGGAATGGTAATTAATATTAATATCACCATGAATATTCAAATAATGATATCCGCCATGAATGTTTCTTAAATCAATGCAACGTGATGCAGGTAAGAAAAATTATGATAGTAATAGGGACAAATAATATTGTTCATTAACACTAATATTAATAATTAATACTAAGATTGTATAATCAGGTACTTAAAATAATGAAAATTAACAATGGAATCCTATTATTAGTACCATTGAGAATTATTAAAATCGATTATTGATGTGTAATAACTATATTATTACTCAGAATACCACAGGCAGTGTCCACCTACCTGTGGGCCCAAGAGGATGCCACAACACGGCCCCCACGACTGGGAGCCTCCATCGCCGTGCGGCGGGGTTCCCGCCCCCCCCGGGATCCGGGGCCGCCAGCCGCCGCCATCCCCCCGCCCCCCCGCGAATCCGGGGCCGCCAGCCGCCGCCACGCCACGCCCCCCCGGCGGCTGGCGGACCCCCATCGCCGGGGGGCGGGGGACCCGCCCCCCCGCGATCCGGGGCCGCCAGCCGCCGCCACGCCACGCCCCCCCACGGCGGCTGGCGGACCCCCCATCGCCGGGGGGCGGGGGACCCGCCCCCCCGCGATCCGGGGCCGCCAGCCGCCGCCACGCCACCACCCCCCCGGCGGCTGGCGGACCCCCATCGCCGGGGGGCGGGGGGACCCGCCCCCCCGCGATCCGGGGCCGCCAGCCGCCGCCACTCCACGCCCCCCCCGGCGGCTGGCGGACCCCCATCGCCGGGGGGGCGGGGGACCCGCCCCCCCGCGATCCGGGGCCGCCAGCCGCCGCCACGCCACGCCCCCCCGGCGGCTGGCGGACCCCCATCGCCGGGGGGCGGGGGACCCGCCCCCCCGCGATCCGGGGCCGCCAGCCGCCGCCACGCCACGCCCCCCCCGGCGGCTGGCGGACCCCCATCGCCGGGGGGCGGGGGACCCGCCCCCCCGCGATCCGGGGCCGCCAGCCGCCGCCACGCCACGCCCCCCCGGCGGCTGGCGGACCCCCCATCGCCGGGGGGCGGGGGACCCGCCCCCCCGCGATCCGGGGCCGCCAGCCGCCGCCACGCCACGTCTATATTGAGAATCATATCCCAATCTTCCTCCTGAAGATTAATTACATTATCCCAGGTGTGTGTCTACTCCCAGCAATATTGCCTGTCTATATTCCTTTCTTGGACGGAAATTTGAAGCAATATCATTGGGTGAGTGAACATCTTTTTTGATGGTTTGAGTTAGTAACATCCTCCCCCTGGTGCATATCAGCAACAGTCAATTAATTATTAATATTAGTAAATATATTAAATATTAATACTAATAATCGATATTAATGATCACAATCAACTTCGTAAAAAGTTAGGGTGGATTAAAATGTTAACGATTTGGAATGGTAATTAATATTAATATCACCATGAATATTCAATAATGATATCCGCCATGAATGTTTCTTAAATCAATGCAAAGTGATGCAGGTAAGAAAATTATGATTAGTAATAGGGACAAATAATATTGTTCATTAACACTAATATTAATAATTAATACTAAGATTGTATAATCAGGTACTTAAAATAATGAAAATTAACAATGGAATCCTATTATTAGTACATTGAGAATTATTAAAATCGATTATTGATGTGTAATAACTATATTATTACTCAGAATACCACAGGCAGTGTCCACCTACCTGTGGGCCCCAAGAGGATGCCACAACACGGCCCCCACGACTGGGAGCCTCCATCGCCGTGCGGCGGGGTTCCCGCCCCCCGGGATCCGGGGCCGCCAGCCGCCGCCATCCCCCGCCCCCCCGATCCGGGCCGCCAGCCGCCGCCACGCCACGCCCCCCGGCGGCTGGCGGACCCCCATCGCCGGGGGGCGGGGGACCCGCCCCCCCGCGATCCGGGGCCGCCAGCCGCCGCCACGCCACGCCCCCCCCCGGCGGCTGGCGGACCCCCATCGCCGGGGGACCCCCCCCCCGCGATCCGGGGCCGCCAGCCGCCGCCACGCCACGCCCCCCCGGCGGCTGGCGGACCCCATCGCCGGGGGGCGGGGGACCCGCCCCCCCGACGGGCCGCCGCCAGCCGCCGCCACGCCACGCCCCCCCCGGCTGGCGGACCCCCATCGCCGGGGGGCGGGGACCCGCCCCCCCGCGATCCGGGGCCGCCAGCCGCCGCCACGCCACGCCCCCCCGGCGGCTGCGGACCCCCATCGCCGGGGGGCGGGGGACCCGCCCCCCCCCGCGATCCGGGGCCGCCAGCCGCCGCCACGCCACGCCCCCCCCCCGGCGGCTGGCGGACCCCCCCTCGCCGGGGGGCGGGGGACCCGCCCCCCGCGATCCGGGGCCGCCAGCCGCCGCCACGCCCACGCCCCCCCGGCGGCTGGCGGACCCCCATCGCCGGGGGGCGGGGGACCCGCCCCCCCGCGATCCGGGGCCGCCAGCCGCCGCCACGCCACGCCCCCCCCGGCGGCTGGCGGACCCCCATCGCCGGGGGGCGGGGGACCCGCCCCCCCGCGATCCGGGGCCGCCAGCCGCCGCCACGCCACGCCCCCCCGGCGGCTGGCGGACCCCCATCGCCGGGGGGCGGGGGACCCGCCCCCCCGCGATCCGGGGCCGCCAGCGCCGCCACGCCACGCCCCCCCGGCGGCTGGCGGACCCCCATCGCCGGGGGGCGGGGGACCCGCCCCCCCGCGATCCGGGCCGCCAGCCGCCCGCCCACGCCACGCCCCCCCGGCGGCTGGCGGACCCCCATCGTCGGGGGGCGGGGGACCCGCCCCCCCGCGATCCGGCGCCGCCAGCCGCCCGCCACGCCACGCCCCCCCCGGCGGCTGGGGGACCCCCATCGCCGGGGGGCGGGGGACCCGCCCCCCCGCGATCCGGGGCCGCCAGCCCGCCGCCACGCCACGCCCCCCCCGGCGGCTGGCGGACCCCCATCGCTCCGGGTCGGGGCGGGGGACCCCGCCCCCCCCGACGATCCGGGGGCCGCCAGCCGCCGCCACTGCCACGCCCCCCCCCGGCGGCTGGCGGACCCCATCGCCGGGGGGCGGGGGACCCGCCCCCCCGCGATCCGGGGCCGCCAGCCGCCGCCACGCCACGTCTATATTGAGAATCATATCCCAATCTTCCTCCTGAAGATTAATTACATTATCCCAGGTGTGTGTATACTCCCAGCAATATTGCCTGTCTATATTCCTTTCTTGGACGGAAATTTGAAGGCAATATCATTGGGTGAGTGAACATCTTTTTGATGTTTTGAGTTAGTAACATCCTCCCCCTGGTGCATATCAGCAACAGTCAATTAATTATTAATATTAGTAAATATATTAAATATTAATACTAATAATCGATATTAATGATCACAATCAACTTCGTAAAAAGTTAGGGTGGATTAAAATGTTAACGATTTGGAATGGTAATTAATATTAATATCACCATGAATATTCAAATAATGATATCCGCCATGAATGTTTCTTAAATCAATGCAAAGTGATGCAGGTAAGAAAATTATGATTAGTAATAGGGACAAATAATATTGTTCATTAACACTAATATTAATAATTAATACTAAGATTGTATAATCAGGTACTTAAAATAATGAAAATTAACAATGGAATCCTATTATTAGTACCATTGAGAATTATTAAAATCGATTATTGATGTGTAATAACTATATTATTACTCAGAATACCACAGGCAGTGTCCACCTACCTGTGGGCCCCAAGAGGATGCCACAACACGGCCCCCACGACTGGAGCCTCCATCGCCGTGCGGCGGGGTTCCCCCCCCCCGGGATCCGGGGCCGCCAGCCGCCATCCCCCCCCCCCCGATCCGGGGCCGCCAGCCGCCGCCACGCCGCCCCCCCGCGGCGGCTGCGGACCCCCATCGCCGGGGGGCGGGGGACCCGCCCCCCCGCGATCCGGGGCCGCCAGCCGCCGCCACGCCACGCCCCCCGGCGGCTGGCGGACCCCCATCGCGCCGGGGGGCGGGGGACCCGCCCCCCGCGATCCGGGGCCGCCAGCCGCCGCCACGACCACGCCCCCCGGCGGCTGGCGGACCCCCATCGCCCGGGGGACCCGCCCCCCCGCGATCCTGGGGCCGCCAGCCGCCGCCACGCCACGCCCCCCCGGCGGCTGGCGGACCCCCATCGCCGGGGGGCGGGGGACCCCCCCCCGCGATCCGGGGCCGCCAGCCGCCGCCACGCCACGCCCCCCGGCGGCTGGCGGACCCCCATCGCCGGGGGGCGGGGGACCCGCCCCCCCGCGATCCGGGGCCGCCAGCCGCCGCCACGCACGCCCCCCCGGCGGCTGGCGGACCCCCATCGCCGGGGGCGGGGGACCCGCCCCCCGCGATCCGGGACCGCCAGCCGCCGCCACGCCACGCCCCCCCGGCGGCTGGCGGACCCCCATCGCCGGGGGCGGGGGACCCGCCCCCCCGCGATCCGGGGCCGCCAGCCGCCGCCACGCCACGCCCCCCCGGCGGCTGGCGGACCCCCATCGCCGGGGGCGGGGGACCCGCCCCCCCGCGATCCGGGGCCGCCAGCCGCCGCCACGCCACGCCCCCCCGGCGGCTGGCGGACCCCCATCGCCGGGGGGCGGGGGACCCGCCCCCCCCGCGATACGGGGCCGCCAGCCGCCGCCACGCCACGCCCCCCCGGCGGCTGGCGGACCCCCATCGCCGGGGGCGGGGGACCCGCCCCCCCGCGATCCGGGGCCGCCAGCCGCGCCACGCCACGTCTATATTGAGAATCATATCCCAATCTTCCTCCTGAAGATTAATTACATTATCCCAGGTGTGTGTCTACTCCCAGCAATATTGCCTGTCTATATTCCTTTCTTGGACGGAAATTTGAAGCAATATCATTGGGTGAGTGAACATCTTTTTTGATGTTTGAGTTAGTAACATCCTCCCCCTGGTGCATATCAGCAACAGTCAATTAATTATTAATATTAGTAAATATATTAAATATTAATACTAATAATCGATATTAATGATCACAATCAACTTCGTAAAAAGTTAGGGTGGATTAAAATGTTAACGATTTGGAATGGTAATTAATATTAATATCACCATGAATATTCACATAATGATATCCGCCATGAATGTTTCTTAAATCAATGCAAAGTGATGCAGGTAAGAAAATTATGATTAGTAATAGGGACAAATAATATTGTTCATTAACACTAATATTAATAATTAATACTAAGATTGTATAATCAGGTACTTAAAATAATGAAAATTAACAATGGAATCCTATTATTAGTACCATTGAGAATTATTAAAATCGATTATTGATGTGTAATAACTATATTATTACTCAGAATACCACAGGCAGTGTCCACCTACCTGTGGGCCCCAAGAGGATGCCACAACACGGCCCCCACGACTGGGAGCCTCCATCGCCGTGCGGCGGGGTTCCCGCCCCCCCGGGATCCGGGGCCGCCAGCCGCCGCCATCCCCCGCCCCCCCCGCGATCCGGGGCCGCCAGCCGCCGCCACGCCACGCCCCCCCGGCGGCTGGCGGACCCCCATCGCCGGGGGGCGGGGACCCGCCCCCCCCGCGATCCGGGGCCGCCAGCCGCCGCCACGCCACGCCCCCCCGGCGGCTGGCGGACCCCCATCGCCGGGGGGCGGGGGACCCCGCCCCCCCGCGATCCGGGGCCGCCAGCCGCCGCCACGCCACGCCCCCCCGGCGGCTGGCGGACCCCCATCGCGGGGGGCGGGGGACCCGCCCCCCCGCGATCCGGGGCCGCCAGCCGCCGCCACGCCACGCCCCCCCGGCGGCTGGCGGACCCCCATCGCCGGGGGGCGGGGGACCCCGCCCCCCCGCGATCCGGGGCCGCCAGCCGCCGCCACGCCACGCCCCCCCGGCGGCTGGCGGACCCCCATCGCCGGGGGGCGGGGGACCCGCCCCCCCCGCGATCCGGGGCCGCCAGCCGCCGCCACGCCACGCCCCCCCCGGCGGCTGGCGGACCCCCATCGCCGGGGGGCGGGGGACCCGCCCCCCGCGATCCGGGGCCGCCAGCCGCCGCCACGCCACGTCTATATTGAGAATCATATCCCAATCTTCCTCCTGAAGATTAATTACATTATCCCAGGTGTGTGTCTACTCCCAGCAATATTGCCTGTCTATATTCCTTTCTTGGACGGAAATTTGAAGCAATATCATTGGGTGAGTGAACATCTTTTTTGATGTTTGAGTTAGTAACATCCTCCCCCTGGTGCATATCAGCAACAGTCAATTAATTATTAATATTAGTAAATATATTAAATATTAATACTAATAATCGATATTAATGATCACAATCAACTTCGTAAAAAGTTAGGGTGGATTAAAATGTTAACGATTTGGAATGGTAATTAATATTAATATCACCATGAATATTCACATAATGATATCCGCCATGAATGTTTCTTAAATCAATGCAAAGTGATGCAGGTAAGAAAATTATGATTAGTAATAGGGACAAATAATATTGTTCATTAACACTAATATTAATAATTAATACTAAGATTGTATAATCAGGTACTTAAAATAATGAAAATTAACAATGGAATCCTATTATTAGTACCATTGAGAATTATTAAAATCGATTATTGATGTGTAATAACTATATTATTACTCAGAATACCACAGGCAGTGTCCACCTACCTGTGGGCCCCAAGAGGATGCCACAACACGGCCCCCACGACTGGGAGCCTCCATCGCCGTGCGGCGGGGTTCCCGCCCCCCCGGGATCCGGGGCCGCCAGCCGCCGCATCCCCCCGCCCCCCCCGCGATCCGGACCGCCAGCCGCCGCCACGCCACGCCCCCCCCGGCGGCTGGCGGACCCCCATCGCCGGGGGGCGGGGGACACGCCCCCCCGCGATCCGGGGCCGCCAGCCGCCGCCACGCCACGCCCCCCCGGCGGCTGGCGGACCCCCATCGCCGGGGGGAGGGGGACCCGCCCCCCCGCGATCCGGGGCCGCCAGCCGCCGCCACGCCACGCCCCCCCGGCGGCTGGCGGACCCCCATCGCCGGGGGCGGGGGACCCGCCCCCCCGCGATCCGGGGCCGCAGCCGCCGCCACGCCACGCCCCCCCGGCGGCTGGCGGACCCCATCGCGGGGGGCGGGGGACCCGCCCCCCCGCGATCCGGGGCGCCAGCCGCGCCACGCCACGCCCCCCCGGCGGCTGGCGGACCCCCATCGCGGGGGGCGGGGGACCCGCCCCCCCGCGATCCGGGGCCGCCAGCCGCCGCCACGCCACGCCCCCCGGCGGCGGACCCCCATCGGGGGGCGGGGGACCCGCCCCCCGCGATCCGGGGCCGCCAGCCGCCGCCACGCCACGCCCCCCGGCGGCTGGCGGACCCCATCGCCGGGGGGCGGGGGACCCGCCCCCCGCGATCCGGGGCCGCCAGCCGCCGCCACGCCACGCCCCCCCGGCGGCTGGCGGACCCCCATCGCCGGGGGGGGGGACCCGCCCCCCCGCGATCCGGGGCCGCCAGCCGCCGCCACGCCACGCCCCCGGCGGCTGGCGGACCCCCATCGCCGGGGGGCGGGGGACCCGCCCCCCCGCGATCCGGGGCCGCCAGCCGCCGCCACGCCACGCCCCCCCGGCGGCTGGCGGACCCCCATCGCCGGGGGCGGGGGACCCGCCTCCCCGCGATCCGGGGCCGCCAGCCGCCGCCACGCCACGCCCCCCCGGCGGCTGGCGGACCCCCATCGCCGGGGGGCGGGGGACCCGCCCCCCCGCGATCCGGGGCCGCCAGCCGCCGCCACGCCACGTCTATATTGAGAATCATATCCCAATCTTCCTCCTGAAGATTAATTACATTATCCCAGGTGTGTGTCTACTCCCAGCAATATTGCCTGTCTATATTCCTTTCTTGGACGGAAATTTGAAGCAATATCATTGGGTGAGTGAACATCTTTTTTGATGTTTGAGTTAGTAACATCCTCCCCCTGGTGCATATCAGCAACAGTCAATTAATTATTAATATTAGTAAATATATTAAATATTAATACTAATAATCGATATTAATGATCACAATCAACTTCGTAAAAAGTTAGGGTGGATTAAAATGTTAACGATTTGGAATGGTAATTAATATTAATATCACCATGAATATTCAAATAATGATATCCGCCATGAATGTTTCTTAAATCAATGCAAAGTGATGCAGGTAAGAAAATTATGATTAGTAATAGGGACAAATAATATTGTTCATTAACACTAATATTAATAATTAATACTAAGATTGTATAATCAGGTACTTAAAATAATGAAAATTAACAATGGAATCCTATTATTAGTACCATTGAGAATTATTAAAATCGATTATTGATGTGTAATAACTATATTATTACTCAGAATACCACAGGCAGTGTCCATCTACCTGTGGGCCCCAAGAGGATGCCACAACACGGCCCCCACGACTGGGAGCCTCCATCGCCGTGCGGCGGGGTTCCCGCCCCCCCCGGGATCCGGGGCCGCCAGCCGCCGCCATCCCCCGCCCCCCCGCGATCCGGGACCGCCAGCCGCCGCCACGCCACGCCCCCCCGGCGTCTGGCGGACCCACATCGCCGGGGGGCGGGGGACCCGCCCCCCCGCGATCCGGGGCCGCCAGCCGCCCCCACGCCACGCCCCCCCGGCGGCTGGCGGACCCCCATCGCCGGGGGGAGGGGGACCCGCCCCCCCGCGATCCGGGGCCGCCAGCCGCCGCCACGCAACGTCTATATTGAGAATCATATCCCAATCTTCCTCCGGAAGATTAATTACATTATCGCAGGTGTGTGTCTACTCCCAGCAATATTGCCTGTCTATATTCCTTTCTTGGACGGAAATTTGAAGCAATATCATTGGGTGAGTGAACATCTTTTTTGATGTTTGAGTTAGTAACATCCTCCCCCTGGTGCATATCAGCAACAGTCAATTAATTATTAATATTAGTAAATATATTAAATATTAATACTAATAATCGATATTAATGATCACAATCAACTTCGTAAAAAGTTAGGGTGGATTAAAATGTTAACGATTTGGAATGGTAATTAATATTAATATCACCATGAATATTCACATAATGATATCCGCCATGAATGTTTCTTAAATCAATGCAAAGTGATGCAGGTAAGAAAATTATGATTAGTAATAGGGACAAATAATATTGTTCATTAACACTAATATTAATAATTAATACTAAGATTGTATAATCAGGTACTTAAAATAATGAAAATTAACAATGGAATCCTATTATTAGTACCATTGAGAATTATTAAAATCGATTATTGATGTGTAATAACTATATTATTACTCAGAATACCACAGGCAGTGTCCACCTACCTGTGGGCCCCAAGAGGATGCCACAACACGGCCCCCACGACTGGGAGCCTCCATCGCCGTGCGGCGGGGTTCCCGCGCCCCCGGGATCCGGGGCCGCAGCCGCCGCCATCCCCCGCCCCCCCCGCGATCCGGGACCGCCAGCCGCCGCCACGCCACGCCCCCCCGGCGGCTGGCGGACCCCCATCGCCGGGGGGCGGGGGACACGCCCCCCCGCGATCCGGGGACGCCAGCCGCCGCCACGCCACGCCCCCCGGCGGCTGGCGGACCCCATCGCCGGGGGGCGGGGGACCCGCCCCCCCGCGATCCGGGGCCGCCAGCCGCCGCCACGCCACGCCCCCCCGGCGGCTGGCGGACCGCCATCGCCGGGGGGCGGGGGACCCGCCCCCCCGCGATCCGGGGCCGCCAGCCGCCGCCACGCCACGCCCCCCCGGCTGCTGGCGGACCCCCATCGCCGGGGGGCGGGGGACCCGCCCCCCCGCGATCCGGGGCCGCCAGCCGCCGCCACGCCACGCCCCCAGGCGGCTGGCGGACCCCCATCGCCGGGGGGCGGGGACCCGCCCCCCCGCGATCCGGGGCCGCCAGCCGCCCGCCACGCCACGCCCCCCCGGCGGCTGGCGGACCCCCATCGCCGGGGGGCGGGGGACCCGCCCCCCCGCGATCCGGGGCCGCCAGCCGCCGCCACGCCACGGCTATATTGAGAATCATATCCCAATCTTCCTCCAGAAGATTAATTACATTATCCCAGGTGTGTGTCTACTCCCAGGAATATTGCCTGTCTATATTCCTTTCTTGGACGGAAATTTGAAGCAATATCATTGGGTGAGTGAACATCTTTTTTGATGTTTGAGTTAGTAACATCCTCCCCCTGGTGCATATCAGCAACAGTCAATTAATTATTAATATTAGTAAATATATTAAATATTAATACTAATAATCGATATTAATGATCACAATCAACTTTGTAAAAAGTTAGGGTGGATTAAAATGTTAACGATTTGGAATGGTAATTAATATTAATATCACCATGAATATTCAAATAATGATATCCGCCATGAATGTTTCTTAAATCAATGCAAAGTGATGCAGGTAAGAAATTATGATTAGTAATAGGGACAAATAATATTGTTCATTAACACTAATATTAATAATTAATACTAAGATTGTATAATCAGGTACTTAAAATAATGAAAATTAACAATGGAATCCTATTATTAGTACCATTGTGAATTATTAAAATCGATTATTGATGTGTAATAACTATATTATTACTCAGAATACCACAGGCAGTGTCCACCTACCTGTGGGCCCCAAGAGGATGCCACAACACGGCCCCCACGACTGGGAGCCTCCATCGCCGGGCGGCGGGGTTCCCGCCCCCCCGGGATCCGGGGCCGCCAGCCGCCGCCATCCCCCGCCCCCCCGCGATCCGGGACCGCCAGCCGCCGCCACGCCACGCCCCCCCGGCGGCTGGCGGACCCCCATCGCCGGGGGGCGGGGGACCCGCCCCCCCGCGATCCGGGGCCGCCAGCCGCCGCCACGCCACGTCTATATTGAGAATCATATCCCAATCTTCCTCCGGAAGATTAATTACATGATCGCAGGTGTGTGTCTACTCCCAGCAATATTGCCTGTCTATATTCCTTTCTTGGACGGAAATTTGAAGCAATATCATTGGGTGAGTGAACATCTTTTTTGATGTTTGAATTAGTAACATCCTCCCCCTGGTGCATTTCAGCAACAATCAATTAATTATTAATATTAGTAAATATATTAAATATTAATACTAATAATCGATATTAATGATCACAATCAACTTCGTTAAAAGTTAGGGTGGATTAAAATGTTAACGATTTGGAATGGTAATTAATATTAATATCCCCATGAATATTCAAATAATGATATCCGCCATCAATGTTTCTTAAATCAATGCAAAGTGATGCAGGTAAGAAAATTATGATTAGTAATAGGGACAAATAATATTGTTCATTAACACTAATATTAATAATTAATACTAAGATTGCATAATCAGGTACTTAAAATAATGAAAATTAACAATGGTATCCTATTATTAGTACCAATGAGAATTATTAAAATCGATTATTGATGTGTCATAACTATATTATTACTCAGAATACCACAGGCAGTGTCCACCTACCTGTGGGCCCCAAGAGGATGCCACAACACGGCCCCCACGACTGGGAGGCCTCCATCGCCGGGCGGCGGGGTTCCCGCCCCCCCGGGATCCGGGGCCGCCAGCCGCCGCCATCCCCCGCCCCCCGCGATCCGGGACCGCCAGCCGCCGCCACGCCACGCCCCCCCGGCGGCTGGCGGACCCCCATCGCCGGGGGGCGGGGGACCCGCCCCCCCGCGATCCGGGGCCGCCAGCCGCCGCCACGCCACGTCTATATTGAGAATCATATCCCAATCTTCCTCCGGAAGATTAATTACATTATCGCAGGTGTGTGTCTACTCCCAGCAATATTGCCTGTCTATATTCCTTTCTTGGACGGAAATTTGAAGCAATATCATTGGGTGAGTGAACATCTTTTTTGATGTTTGAATTAGTAACATCCTCCCCCTGGTGCATTTCAGCAACAATCAATTAATTATTAATATTAGTAAATATATTAAATATTAATACTAATAATCGATATTAATGATCACAATCAACTTCGTTAAAAGTTAGGGTGGATTAAAATGTTAACGATTTGGAATGGTAATTAATATTAATATCCCCATGAATATTCAAATAATGATATCCGCCATCAATGTTCTTAAATCAATGCAAAGTGATGCAGGTAAGAAAATTATGATTAGTAATAGGGACAAATAATATTGTTCATTAACACTAATATTAATAATTAATACTAAGATTGCATAATCAGGTACTTAAAATAATGAAAATTAACAATGGTATCCTATTATTAGTACCAATGAGAATTATTAAAATCGATTATTGATGTGTCATAAACTATTTATTACTCAGAATACCACAGGCAGTGTCCACCTACCTGTGGGCCCCAAGAGGATGCCACAACACGGCCCCCACGACTGGGAGCCTCCATCGCCGGGCGGCGGGGTACCCGCCCCCCGGCGATCCGGGCCGCAGCCAGCCACGCCACGCCCCCCCGGCGGCTGGCGGACCCCCATCGCCGGGGGCGGGGGACCCGCCCCCCCGATCCGGGGCCGCCAGCCGCCGCCACGCCCACGCCCCCCCGGCTGGCGGACCCCCATCGCCGGGGGGCGGGGGACCCGCCCCCCCGCGATCCGGGGCCGCCAGCCGCCGCCACGCCACGCCCCCCCGGCGGCTGGCGGACCCCCATCGCCGGGGGGCGGGGGACCCGCCCCCCCGATCCGGGCCGCCAGCCGCCGCCACGCCACGCCCCCCCCGGCTGGCGGACCCCCATCGCCGGGGGCGGGGGACCCGCCCCCCCGATCCGGGGCCGCCAGCCGCCGCCACGCCACCCCCCCCGGCGGCTGGCGGACCCCCATCGCCGGGGGCGGGGGACCCGCCCCCCCGATCCGGGGCGCCAGCCGCCGCCACGCCACGCCCCCCCGGCGGCTGGCGGACCCCCATCGCCGGGGGCGGGGGACCCGCCCCCCCGCGATCCGGGGCCGCCAGCCGCCGCCACGCCACGCCCCCCCGGCTTGCCTGGCGGACCCCCATCGCCGGGGGCGGGACCCCGCCCCCCCGCTATCCGGGGCCGTCCAAGCCGCACGCCCACGGCCACGCCCCCCAGGCGGCTGGCGGACCCCCCATCGCCGTGGGGCGGGGGACCCCGCCCCCCCGCGATCCGGGGCGCCAGCCGCCGCCACGCCACGCCCCCCCGGCGGCTGGCGGACCCCCCATCGCCGGGGGGCGGGGGACCCGCCCCCCCGCGATCCGGGGCGCCAGCCGCCGCCACGCCACGCCCCCCCGGCGGCTGGCGGACCCCCCATCGCCGGGGGGCGGGGGACCCGCCCCCCCGCGATCCGGGGCCGCCAGCCGCCGCCACGCCACGTCTATATTGAGAATCCATATCCCAATCTTCCCTCCTGAAGATTAATTACATTATCCCAGTGTGTGTCTACTCCCAGCAATATTGCCTGTCTATATTCCTTTCTTGGACGGAAATTTGAAGCAATATCATTGGGTGAGTGCACATCTATTTTTGATGTTTGAGTTAGTAACATCCTCCCCCTGGTGCATATCAGCAACAGTCAATTAATTATTAATATTAGTAAATATATTAAATATTAATACTAATAATCGATATTAATGATCACAATCAACTTCGTAAAAGTTAGGGTGGATTAAAATGTTAACGATTTGGAATGGTAATTAATATTAATATCACCATGAATATTCAAATAATGATATCCGCCATGAATGTTTCTTAAATCAATGCAAAAGTGATGCAGGTAAGAAAATTATGATTAGTAATAGGGACAAATAATATTGTTCATTAACACTAATATTAATAATTAATACTAAGATTGTATAATCAGGTACTTAAAATAATGAAAATAACAATGGAATCCTATTATAGTACCATTGAGAATTATTAAAATCGATTATTGATGTGTAATAACTATATTATTACTCAGAATACCACAGGCAGTGTCCACCTACCTGTGGGCCCCAAGAGGATGCCACAACACGGCCCCCACGACTGGGAGCCTCCATCGCCGTTCGGCGGGGTTCCCGCCCCCCCCGGGATCCGGGGCCGCCAGCCGCCGCCATCCCCCGCCCCCCCCGCGATCCGGGACCGCCAGCCGCCGCCACGCCACGCCCCCCCCGGCGGCTGGCGGACCCACATCGCCGGGGGGCGGGGGACCCGCCCCCCCGCGATCCGGGGCCGCCAGCCGCCGCCACGCACGTCTATATTGAGAATCATATCCCAATCTTCCTCCGGAAGATTAATTACATTATCGCAGGTGTGTGTCTACTCCCAGCAATATTGCTGTCTATATTCCTTTCTTGGACGGAAATTGAAGCAATATCATTGGGTGAGTGAACATGTTTTTTTGATGTTTGAATTAGTAACATCCTCCCCCTGGTGCATTTCAGCAACAATCAATTAATTATTAATATTAGTAAATATATTAAATATTAATACTAATAATCGATATTAATGATCACAATCAACTTCGTAAAAAGTTAGGGTGGATTAAAATGTTAACGATTTGGAATGGTAATTAATATTAATATCACATGAATATTCAAATAATGATATCCGCCATCAATGTTTCTTAAATCAATGCAAAGTGATGCAGGTAAGAAAATTATGATTAGTAATAGGGACAAATAATATTGTTCATAACACTAATATTAATAATTAATACTAAGATTGCATAATCAGGTACTTACAATAATGAAAATTAACAATGGTATCCTATTATTAGTACCAATGAGAATTATTAAAATCGATATTGATGTGTAATAACTATATTATTACTCAGAATACCACAGGCAGTGTCCACCATACCTGTGGGCCCCACAGAGGATGCCACAACACGGCCCCACAAGACTGGGAGCCTTCCATCGCAGGGCCGGCGGGTTCCGCCCCCAGGCGATATCCGGGGCCGGTAAGACCACGGCCACGCCACGCCCCCCCCGGCCGGCTGGCGGACCCCCATCGCCGGGGGGCGGGGGACCCGCCCACCCGCGAGGTCCGGGGCCGCCAGACCGCCCGCCAACAGCCACGCCCCCCCGGCGGCTGGCGGACCCCATCGCCGGGGGGCGGGGGGGCCCACCCGCCCCTCCGCGGATCCGGGGCCGACAAGCCGCCGCCACGCCACGCCACCCCCGGCGGCTGCGGACCACCATCGCCGGGGGCGGGGGGACCCGCCCCCCCCGCGATCCGGGGCCGCCAGCCGCCGCCACGCCACGCCCCCCGGCGGCTGGCGGACCCCCATCGCCGGGGGACGGGGGACCCGCCCCCCCGCGATCCGGGGCCGCCAGCCGCCGCCACGCCACGCCCCCCGGCGGCTGGCGGACCCCCATCGCCGGGGCGGGGGACCCGCCCCCCCGCGATCCGGGGCCGCCAGCCGCCGCCACGCCACGTCTATATTGAATCATATCCCAATCTTCCTCCAGAAGATTAATTACATTATCCCAGGTGTGTGTCTACTCCCAGGAATATTGCCTGTCTATATTCCTTTCTTGGACGGAAATTTGAAGCAATATCATTGGGTGAGTGAACATCTTTTTTGATGTTTGAGTTAGTAACATCCTCCCCCTGGTGCATATCAGCAACAGTCAATTAATTGTTAATATTAGTAAATATATTAAATATTAATACTAATAATCGATATTAATGATCACAATCAACTTTGTAAAAAGTTAGGGTGGATTAAAATGTTAACGATTTGGAATGGTAATTAATATTTATCACCATGAATATTCAAATAATGATATCCGCCATGAATGTTTCTTAAATCAATGCAAAGTGATGCAGGTAAGAAAATTATGATTAGTATAGGGACAATAATATTGTTCATTAACACTAATATTAATAATTAATACTAAGATTGTATAATCAGGTACTTAAAATAATGAAAATTAACAATGGAATCCTATTATTAGTACCATTGAGAATTATTAAAATCGATTATTGATGTGTAATAACTATATTATTACTCAGAATACCACAGGCAGTGTCCACCTACCTGTGGGCCCCAAGAGGATGCCACAACACGGCCCCCACGACTGGGGCCTCCATCGCCGGGCGGGGTTCCCGCCCCCCCGGATCCGGGGCCGCCAGCCGCCGCCATCACCCCCCCGCCCCCATCCCCCCCGCCCCCCCGCGATCCGGGGCCGCCAGCCGCCGCCACGCCACGCCCCCCCGGCGGCTGGCGGACCCCCATCGCCGGGGGGCGGGGGACCCGCCCCCCCGCGATCCGGGGCCGCCAGCCGCCGCCACGCCACGCCCCCCCGGCGGCTGGCGGACCCCCATCGCCGGGGGCGGGGGACCCGCCCCCCCGCGATCCGGGGCCGCCAGCCGCCGCCACGCCACGCCCCCCCGGCGGCTGGCGGACCCCCATCGCCGGGGGGCGGGGGACCCGCCCCCCCGCGATCCGGGGCCGCCAGCCGCCGCCACGCCACGCCCCCCCGGCGGCTGGCGGACCCCCATCGCCGGGGGCGGGGGACCCGCCCCCCCGCGATCCGGGGCCGCCAGCCGCCGCCACGCCACGCCCCCCGGCGGCTGGCGGACCCCCATCGCCGGGGGCGGGGGACCCGCCCCCCCGCGATCCGGGGCCGCCAGCCGCCGCCACGCCGCCCCCCCGGCGGCTGGCGGACCCCCATCGCCGGGGGGCGGGGGACCCGCCCCCCCGCGATCCGGGGCCGCCAGCCGCCGCCACGCCACGCCCCCCCGGCGGCTGGCGGACCCCCATCGCCGGGGGCGGGGGACCCGCCCCCCCGCGATCCGGGGCCGCCAGCCGCCGCCACGCCACGCCCCCCCGGCGGCTGGCGGACCCCCATCGCCGGGGGGACCCGCCCCCCCGCGATCCGGGGCCGCCAGCCGCCGCCACGCCCGCCCCCCCGGCGGCTGGCGGACCCCCATCGCCGGGGGGCGGGGGACCCGCCCCCCCGATCCGGGGCCGCCAGCCGCCGCCACGCCACGCCCCCCCGGCGGCTGGCGGACCCCCATCGCCGGGGGGCGGGGGACCCGCCCCCCCGCGATCCGGGGCCGCCAGCCGCCGCCACGCCACGCCCCCCCGGCGGCTGGCGGACCCCCATCGCCGGGGGGCGGGGGACCCGCCCCCCCGCGATCCGGGGCCGCCAGCCGCCGCCACGCCACGCCCCCCCGGCTGGCGGACCCCCATCGCCGGGGGGCGGGGACCCCCCCCCCGCGATCCGGGGCCGCCAGCCGCCGCCACGCACGCCCCCCCCGGCGGCTGGCGGACCCCCATCGCCGGGGGGCGGGGGACCCGCCCCCCGCGATCCGGGGCCGCCAGCCGCCGCCACGCCACGTCTATATTGGAATCATATCCAATCTTCCTCCTGAAGATTAATTACATTATCCCAGGTGTGTGTCTACTCCCAGCATATTGCCTGTCTAATTCCCTCTTGGACGGAAATTTGAAGCATATCATTGGGTGAGTGAACATCTTTTTGATGTTTTAGTAACATCCTCCCCCTGGTGCATATCAGCAACAATCAATTAATTATTAATATTAGTAAATATATTAAATATTAATACTAATAATCGATATTAATGATCACAATAACTTCGTAAAAAGTTAGGGTGATTAAAATGTTAACGATTTGGAATGGTAATTAATATTAATATCACCATGAATATTCAAATAATGATATCCGCCATGAATGTTTCTTAAATCAATGCAAAGTGATGCAGGTAAGAAAATATTAGTATAGGGACAATAATATTGTTCATTAACACTAATATTAATAATTAATACTAAGATTGTATAATCAGGTACTTAAAATAATGAAAATTAACAATGGAATCCTATTATTAGTACCATTGAGAATTATTAAAATCGATTATTGATGTGTAATAACTATATTATTACTCAGAATACCACAGGCAGTGTCCACCTACCTGTGGGCCCCAAGAGGATGCCACAACACGGCCCCCACGACTGGGAGCCTCCATCGCCGGCGGCGGGCCCGCCCCCCCGATCCGGGGCCGCCAGCCGCCGCCACCCCCCCCCCCGCCACCCCGCCCCCCCGCGATCCGGGGCCGCCAGCCGCCGCCACGCCACCCCCCCCGGCGGCTGGCGGACCCCCATCGCCGGGGGGCGGGGGACCCGCCCCCCCGCGATCCGGGGCCGCCAGCCGCCGCCACGCCACGCCCCCCCGGCGGCTGGCGGACCCCCATCGCCGGGGGGCGGGGGACCCGCCCCCCCGCGATCCGGGGCCGCCAGCCGCCGCCACGCCACGCCCCCCCGGCGGCTGGCGGACCCCCATCGCCGGGGGCGGGGGACCCGCCCCCCCGCGATCCGGGGCCGCCAGCCGCCGCCACGCCACGCCCCCCCGGCGGCTGGCGGACCCCCATCGCCGGGGGGCGGGGGACCCCCCCCCCGCGATCCGGGGCCGCCAGCCGCCGCCACGCCACGCCCCCCCCGGCTGGCGGACCCCCATCGCCGGGGGGCGGGGACCCGCCCCCCCGCGATCCGGGGCCGCCAGCCGCCGCCACGCCACGCCCCCCCGCGGCGGCTGGCGGACCCCCATCGCCGGGGGCGGGCCCCCCCCCCCCCGATCCGGCCGCCATCCGCCGCCACGCCACGCCCCCCCGCGGCTGGCGGACCCCCATCGCCGGGGGCGGGGGACCCGCCCCCCCGCGATCCGGGGCCGCCAGCCGCCGCCACGCCACGCCCCCCCGGCGGCTGGCGGACCCCATCGCCGGGGGGCGGGGGACCCGCCCCCCCGCGATCCGGGGCCGCCAGCCCGCCACGCCACGCCCCCCGGCGGCTGGCGGACCCCCATCGCCGGGGGGCGGGGGACCCGCCCCCCCGCGATCCGGGGCCGCCAGCCGCCGCCACGCCACGCCCCCCCGGCGGCTGGCGGACCCCCATCGCCGGGGGGCGGGGGACCCCCCCCCGCGATCCGGGGCCGCCAGCCGCCGCCACGCCACGCCCCCCCGGCGGCTGGCGGACCCCCATCGCCGGGGGCGGGGGACCCGCCCCCCCGCGATCCGGGGCCGCCAGCCGCCGCCACGCCACGTCTATATTGAGAATCATCCCAATCTTCCTCCTGAAGATTAATTACATTATCCCAGGTGTGTGTCTACTCCCAGCAATATTGCCTGTCTATATTCCTTTCTTGGACGGAAATTTGAAGCAATATCATTGGGTGAGTGAACATCTTTTTTGATGTTTGAGTTAGTAACATCCTCCCCCTGGTGCATATCAGCAACAAGTCAATTAATTATTATATTAGTAAATATATTAAATATTATACTAATAATCGATATTAATGATCACAATCAACTTCTTAAAAAGTTAGGGTGGATTAAAATTAACGATTTGGAATGGTAATTAATATTATATCACCATATATTCAAATAATGATATCCGCCATGAATGTTTCTTAAATCAATGCAAAGTGATGCAGGTAAGAAAATTATGATTAGTAATAGGGACAAATAATATTGTTCATTAACACTAATATTAATAATTAATACTAAGATTGTATAATCAGGTACTTAAAATAATGAAAATTAACAATGGAATCCTATTATTAGTACCATTGAGAATTATTAAAATCGATTATTGATGTGTAATAACTATATTATTACTCAGAATACCACAGGCAGTGTCCACCTACCTGTGGGCCCCAAGAGGATGCCACAACACGGCCCCCACGACTGGGAGCCTCCATCGCCGTGCGGCGGGGTTCCCGCCCCCCCGGGATCCGGGGCCGCCAGCCGCCGCCATCCCCCGCCCCCCGCGATCCGGGGCCGCCAGCCGCCGCCACGCCACGCCCCCCCGGCGGCTGGCGGACCCCCATCGCCGGGGGGCGGGGGACCCGCCCCCCCGCGATCCGGGGCCGCCAGCCGCCGCCACGCCACGCCCCCCGGCGGCTGGCGGACCCCATCGCCGGGGGGCGGGGGACCCGCCCCCCCGCGATCCGGGGCCGCCAGCCGCCGCCACGCCACGCCCCCCGGCGGCTGGCGGACCCCCATCGCCGGGGGGGGGGGACCCGCCCCCCCGCGATCCGGGGCCGCCAGCCGCCGCCACGCCACGCCCCCCGGCGGCTGGCGGACCCCCATCGCCGGGGGGCGGGGGACCCGCCCCCCCGCGATCCGGGGCCGCCAGCCGCCGCCACGCCACGCCCCCCCGGCGGCTGGCGGACCCCCATCGCCGGGGGGCGGGGGACCCGCCCCCCCGCGATCCGGGGCCGCCAGCCGCCGCCACGCCACGCCCCCCGGCGGCTGGCGGACCCCATCGCCGGGGGGCGGGGGACCCGCCCCCCCGCGATCCGGGGCCGCCAGCCGCCGCCACGCCACGCCCCCCCGGCGGCTGGCGGACCCCATCGCCGGGGGGCGGGGGACCCGCCCCCCGCGATCCGGGGCCGCCAGCCGCCGCCACGCCACGCCCCCCCGGCGGCTGGCGGACCCCCATCGCCGGGGGGCGGGGGACCCGCCCCCCCGCGATCCGGGGCCGCCAGCCGCCGCCACGCCACGTATATTGAGAATCATATCCCAATCTTCCTCCTGAAGATTAATTACATTATCCCAGGTGTGTGTCTACTCCCAGCAATATTGCCTGTCT
>NW_022143299.1:0-12885 GCF_007565055.1 Rhinopithecus roxellana
ACAGACATAACTAATTTGACATCAGCAGGACTGATTTCATCATCAGGCCTAGGTTATTACATGCTTTCTTTGAAGTGTGGGGCTGGGAGACTGAAAAGAGAGGGAGATGTGGTCACAGAGGCGGACAAAGTTCAAACTTCAGAAAGTAGCCAATTTAATCAATATTTCAAGTCAAGACAAAACTGATCAGTATAAACAGATATAGTAAGTTCTTTCAGGTAAAGGAGTCAGTTTCCTTCACATCTTGTCATTTCAAGACATGGATCCTCACTAAACAATGTTTGGCTTAGAAATAGAATCTATAGAGTTTTATTATGGACAACGTCCAGTGTCATCGCCAATATTCTCCAAAATGATTTGGCCATGAAGTACAGGGAGGAGAAGAGTATTTTTTGAACAGTTGTAAATAATTGCTTTTCTTCCATAATATCACACATCTAGGTATTTTACCCAATTTACAGATGAGGAAAATTGGGAGATGAATTTCAAAGAAGTCAAACAGCTAGATGAGTGCAAAGATGGAGATTTAATCAAAGGGAGTCTACTATAAACTCCACCACATGTGCAAATTGGCCAATAGGAAAGCAATGAATATTTGAAAATTGAAGTTTTCTGCTACTTCACCAATTGTCTCAAGGGCTTTAGTTCAGTTTTCTATATCAGAAAGTGAAAGACGAGAGGCTACCATGGCTGCCTGTCAACAGGATTTGTGGAGAGAAGGGGCTGGGAACCTGGGCAAGCAGCACTTTCAGCAATGACCAGTGTCCCCAGGGACCCACAGAGGGAAGATGGGTTCAGTGCCAAAGGCTTGCATACCCTTAATTTTTTCATTCCACCTCACTCATCACCTGTCTCCTTTCTATGCTAACAAAAGAACAATTATTCATAGACGGTAAAATTATTTATAGAGCTGGTGTAATTAAAAAAAAAGAAACACCTGACGCAAAATTCTTCCGTTGCAAGATGAGAAGATGAAAATCCAGTAGCTAAGTGGCTTTTTCAAGCTCACAAATCTATAATTCAGTCTCTTATATCTATTAGAAACATGTTCTGCCATATCCTGGTCTCTGAAAACAAAACATAGCATTAAATGGTTTTTGATATTTGATATATATTTGATATAGAAATGACATGTCCCAGAAATTATTCCCCTGCATAAAACTTTAGAAAATGATACTTGAAGGTCACTAGAAGTTGATTACTTAATGACAGCCCGTAAGGTACAACATACACACAGCCAAATTCTGGGAGATGAAAAATGGAAAAAAAAAACAGATTCAACCAGTGCTTCTTGTCAACACACTACCCTGAGATTTTTTCTTATTTTAATCTTATGGTTTAGAGTAGTATTAGAATATACATGTCAAAAAGATGCATATTGCATGTTAGGCTATTCTGACTGAAAGCTATTTATCTTATATGAAACTGCTCTGCTCAAGAAATAAAGAATGACTTCCATTTGTTGAGAAGATGGTGAGTTCTGATGATTTGGCACCATGCTGGCTGCATGCTTATTTTTATCTATTTTCTACTCTGTGAATCATATCTCCTACAACCATGCTAAAGATTAAACGCACAACCTTCCTGTACCTTGAATGATAAAGACCTTGAGTATATGGTTATATAAAACTGAGACAGTTAAAAACAAATGCATGTCACGTTAAAGGTTAAAAGTAGTTTGCTTTTTTTTTTTTTTTTAAGAGTAGAGCATGTAAATTTTCTAAGATATTATGGATGCATTTTATTTTGATCATTGAATGATGTCAGTTTGAGGAATCGCAATAAATTCCTAGTTTGCTGTTTCATTGTTTGTTAGATTGAGAACATAAAAGGATCTGCTTTGCTAATCATTTAATATAAAGTTGAGCAAAATGGCCACATATCATGAGGATAAGAGCTAAAATTTTGAGATAATGTAGAAAAGACGACAAGTCCTATGTGAGACTTGAATATATCTAGAGAGACCAAGAGGATGGGGTACAAAACATGGGGAAAAAAACAGACTTCTAAGATTTAAAGCAAGCATTTTTCCTTTTCTCTTCTTAGCCCAAGATAGACAGCATTGTACCCACTTTGACCTTGAAAATGTAAACTGGATTATACTTTTTTTTTTTTTGTATTATACTTTAAGTTCTGGGATACATGTGCAGAACGTGGAGGTTTGTTACACAGGTATACACATGCCATGATGGTTTGCTGCACCCATCAACCCTTCATCTACATTAGGTATTTCTCCTAATGCTATCCTTCTCCTAGCCCCCCAGCCCCTGACAAGCCATGGTGTGTGATGTTCCCCTCCTTGTGTCCATATGTTCTCATTGTTCAACTCCCACTTATGAGTGAGAACATGTGATGTCTGGTTTTCTGTTCCTGTGTTAGTTTACTGAGAATGATGGTTTCCAGCTTCATCCATGTCCCTGCAAAGGACATGAATTCTTCCTTTTTAATGGCTGCATAGTATTCCATGGTGTATATGTGCCAGATTTTCTTTATTCAGTCTGTCATTCATGGGCATTTGGGTTGGTACCAAATATTTGCTATTGTGAACAGTGCTGCAATAAACATACGTGTGCATGTGTCTTTATAGTAGAACAATTTATAATCCTTTGGGTATATACCCAGTCATGGAATTGCTGGATCAAATGGTATTTCTGGTGCTAGATCCCTGAGGAATCGCCACACTGTCTTCCACAATGGTTGAAGTAATTTACACTCCCACTAAGAGTGTAAAAGCGTTCCTACTTCTCCACATCCTCTCCAGCATTTGTTGTTTCCTGACTTTTTAATGATCACCATACTAACCGGTGAGATGGTATCTAGGTCACTGTTTGGCAGGAAGTAAAGATGCTTCTCCAACAAGCTGATGAAAGGGCTGGCATGTGGTGTTAGCACTGATCACAGGATTACCTCTGGAGGAGGGTAACCACCCTGGGGTTCTGCAGTCCCAGCAAGACCAGCATAGATATTTGCAACTTGCTCCTGTGTTGCATTAGAACTGAGAGGAATTAGGTCATCCGTTCCCTCAACTGGGAATCTAGATAAGGTTATAAGGAGAAGAAAAACTGGGGTAAGATGCAGCTCTTGAAGGGACAAGAGAGCAGGATCTGTTTATTTTGTGCATATTTGAGTTTTTCTATTTGTCTTCTGAATTTAAAAATGTTTCATTTACTTTGGGAGTACATATTCTCAAATAAAAAAAAGAACAGAGAACGTGTGAGAGAGAGTGTGTGTGTGTGTGTGTATGTGTGTTGTTGTTGTTGTTCCATAAACACAATCTTCAAGGCCCCTTTGCCTTACTCTGAAGTGCCTCTTTAGAATAATAAGATGGCTTACTGTTGTTTATAGTAAACATCTTCTCTTTATTCTGCACTTGTTCCTCATTTTTCACATTTAGAAGCACTTCGATGTGTCTTAAAATTGTGTCTATGAGAATGTGTACTATTGTCCTTGGGGAAAATGGGAGATGGAAATACCTTGTTTGCTCTAGATTACAGGGATAATTAAATTTAAAATTGAAAAAAAAAGTAACAGAATAAGCAAACTTTACAGAATCTATATAAAATGCATTTGAGGTACCTGCAAACTCTGGTTGCAGTGCCAAATGAGGAGGAAAGGGAAAGGGTGGGTTGTGTGCCAGAACTTTGATACCAGCTGTGGTCACAGCAGCCCCTCATTGCTCAAGCATCCCCAGTTGTGCCTTCCTGCCTGCCTGCCTGCCTGCCCAAATCGATGCAGGGCAAATGGCGGGCCACAGCCAGGAGCCTGGAACACGAGCTGTCAGCAGGGGAGATTTGTAGTCATGCCAAGCAGCAGTCCAGCAGTTGGCCTAACAGAGTGCCAGCATAGCCTGGTGCCCTAGCCCCTGACATGTGTACCTGGCGTTTCCAACCCACTTGCCATATGATTTGCATCTAAATTCAATAAATATACAGCTTTGAAGAAAAGTTATGCTACCTGTCCACAGAAAGTAGAGAAAGCATGCAGGCATTTTACTTGCATGTATTTAATATCTATAGTCATAGTTGTTCGCCCTCATGCAATTTAATTTCTTCAGATTTCTTTTTAATTTTACTTCTAAACTTTCATTTATGATGGATGCCGTATTCTATATCACACAAAAAAACTACAAAATAAAGCATAAGGATTCTCACTTTTCTACCAGAAAATTTCCAATGAAAAGTGTTCACAGATTTTTCACTTTAGTCACATAAGGACCTCTCTAATGCCCGCACATATAGAGCACTCCTCTCTAATGCCCGTATGTATAGAGCACTCCTATACCTGTGTTTATATTGCATTGTGATTGTACTACACATAGCATTGTAATGATTACCCTGGCCAAACAAGATCCAATCTTCTATTACCATGTGCTTTCCCCAAGCCCCTAGTCCTGTGATTTGCATTAGTGGATAGTTAACAAATGCATGTAAAATGGGTAAATGATGAATGAGGAGGTCAAAAGATCCCCAAATAGTAAGTCAGTCTTCTATTATTATAAAGATAAAGTTGCCTGCAATCCCACCTCACACATACAAGTATTTGTAATAAGCAGATCGGTATTCGGGTACGTTATCAAGATTTAGTTTATGAATATGCTAAGCATGCATGTGTGCATTCATGTGTGCAAGAGTGTAAATAAGTACATTTTCGAAAGGTGATAATGTAAAACACAATCAAAGTTTAAAATATGCACACTTTTGTATCCAGAAATTCCAGTTCTAAGTATTGGTTCTACTAAATTCAAGATACAACCGCATAAAAATACTAGCTAAAAATCTAGTAGTTTTGGGTAAAAACTAAAAGCAATAGGGACTTCCATCAATAATTAACCTGTTGAATAAATTAAGATATACCCAAACAATAAAGTAGTTTTGAAGGTGTTATGTTAGGAAAATGATATAGCATGCTGTTTACTGATTAAAGTTTTTCAAAAACATGTTAAATGTGAAAGCAAATTGTAGACCAATAATATGTAGAGTAATCCTATTTTTGTCAAAAGTAATAATTTTAGACATAATGAAATTAGATTAGTTTTTTACCATATCTATATAGGGAAGGCAAAATTTTATCTCTACCCTCTTAGGCTTTTTACAACAGCTGAAAATTAAATTGACATAAGACAGACCAACAGGAGAAACATCACACAAATTTATTTAAACAAATTTCATGTGGCAAGGGAGCTGTCATAGGAAATGAAGACCCAAAGATGTAGTTAGAGTTGAACACTTGTATACTGAAGTAGAAAAAGAGTAACAAGTTGTGAAAATGTGACAAGTTACAGAAGCTTGAAATAGGCTAGCTAATTGGGTGGAGTGGTAGAAAGATAAGGGCTTGTCTAACATTGCTTGTTTGTACAGATTTCCCTCCGCCTCAACTTCCTGTCCCCGAGGATAGGAACGATACTTTCCTTCTGGTAGAGGGAAAGTGGCTTTCACATGGAAATGTCATCTGCCTTTAAGTAGCAGAAGGAAAGTCAGACTGGGCATGGTGGCTCATGCCTGTAATCCCAAAACTCTGGGAGGCTGAGGCAGAAGGATTGCTTGAGCCCAAGAGTTCAAGACCAGCCTGGGCAACCTAGCCAGACCCTATTTCTCTCTCTCTTAAAAAAAAAAAAAAAAAAAAAAAAAAGGAAAGTCAGAGTGATATTCTTGCACCTGCTTTCTTCAAGTGTCTTCAACTCAAAATAGTCAATATGCCAGAGCAGCATATTTTGGGGTAATGTGTTCTTAACTCCTTCATCAAGTAAATGGGTTTAATTAACCTGTAAGAAATACGAACTTGACCTTCCAAGGCCCCTAATTAAATAATGTGTGACAGTTATAAACATTATTTGGTCATTACCAAAATAGTCAGTACAATATGACAACTTTAACTGAGGAGGATAAATATTTCCTGGGACCAAAGGCCTCCATAGGGTGTGTGGTTGGGGAGAGGGGCAGTCTAATGAGACTGCCCAGGTAGGTGCTGAGTTACCATGATCTTGAGTGAGTATGCCTCTGCCCCTGCTGAAGTACCTAGCACAGTGGAAGTGGAGATTGCCCTGGCTGAGAGCAAAAAGATCTATTTCCAGGTACACATCTCGTTAGAAGCTAGGCTCCAAAAACAGGCAAGAGCAGGGGAAGTCATTTCAACTCCATATCCTCTCATGGCCTCAGGGGAACAGAAGCAACGGGTTATTTTCCGATGAATGGAATCCTATTTTTCATTTATTGTTGTGTTTCCAAAAGGTGAGTTAGTATTCAAGTGAAATGAACACCAGATAGTCACTGTTACTAGGAGAATTAAAGTGTTCAGGTAACTTAAGAATGTGCTTTAGATGAAATAAAAAATAGTGGAGAGAAATGCCATGTTGTCCACTAAATTTTCCTCCATGGATAATGCTGCCTCTGGACAAATAAATATAGCCATAGTTACCTGAACAGTAGCTGGGTTTTCATTTGAGTGACTCCAGTGAGGTTAAAACATGAGGTTGAGGTTTTGAGTCATCCTGAGATGTGTGTTCCTGGGTTTTCCCTCTTTGGAGATGGCCCCAGGATAGAGAAAAAAGGATGATGATTGATGGAGCTTAGAGGTATTCTCATTTAAATTTTAACAAAATTCCTGTTTTGCTTTTCTTTAGTTCTAATTTTCTTTAATTCATCTAAATATCATAGTGTTTATTAAAAAATTATTTATTGAGAAATTCCTTTAGCCAGGAATTTTCCTATGCCTTCAAGTTTGCATAATTTTATAGTACTTGGCCCAAAGAAAGAGAGGCTTCAAAGCTAAGGCAAGCAAAATGGTAAAGACAAAGTCGGTATGATTTGGGCAAAGAAATCTGGGAAAGTCAAGCAAAATTAGTTTTCCTAAAAGTTGAATCTTTAACTTTTTAAAATGTAAAGGTGGGGCAGATTTCTCTTCTTTATTAATTTTTTCCCAGAATAAGGATCCAGTTTTATTTCCTTAAAACTATCTTCACTTTTAGTATAATTGAGACTGCCTTTCTTAATTAATTAAATGTCACAACTCCAATATAATTATTTTGTGAATAATTATATTAGCTGTCTTCTGTTTTCATCACCATGCCACCCTTTTTTTTTCAACATTGATGCCTATCTTAAAATGTTTTTTCATGGGCTTTATACAATTCTGTAACAATTTTGGTAGGAAATAAATTATTTTAATATGCAAATTAGCTCTTCATGATAAAATATTTCCTAGATAATTTTTAATATTATCATTTTATTTTTATTACATAGAGTACAGAATTATACAGCTTTCTGGAGTTCCTATTATGCCTGCTGTCAACCGGCAGCAATAAGAAAGACCCTTTTTCAAATTATTTAATAATTCTTCAGTGTATTCTAATTTAGATATGTACGGCCTTTAAGATATTTACAAATCATTTGGGGGCTTTATTAAAAAATTATACCATTTTAATTCTTTCATTAAAAAGCAATGTGGATGACCTTAGAAATAGAGGGGAAATTAACAAATTTGAACATGTTTGTTTGTAAATTGTATGCATATGTATGTTTTTATATAATTTTAATAATAGAATGCATGAATTATGTATACTTTTTTAAACCTAACGTATTATCCGAAACGTTTTAGTATAAAAAGATGCCCTGAAACATCTTATGGGAAGTCCGTAATTTTGTAGGCAAACCTGTTTCTTATTCCAATGTGTTACTTGCCTGGTTAGCCCAGATGATTGAACCATGGGACAAAACTGATGAAGGTTATGGTTTCAATTTCTGGGTAGACCAGTTAGCTTTACTCTGTTTCATGGCCACATGAAGGGACTAAATGACTTAGAAAGAAAATGTGGATGCATTAGTATGAACTCATCTCCTCTGCAGGAAAGAAACACCCATAGCACAAGACCTAGGTTTGCGCCAATCCCTGTCATTAGTGTCAGGATGAAAAGAAACAAGAAGAGGAAAATCTCGATCCTCCAAATACAAAAGTGAATGCAATATAGCTTTCATCTCCATAATATAACATAATGACCTGCCTTTTTATAGTTACAATTGAGGGGTTCCAGCTGATCACCTGCCTGAAATTATTGCAAGCCTGGTGGGAAGCATCTGAGGAGGCACAGTCATGTTTTCACTTCACTAGGAAATCATTTAGCAAATTACTGCTGTTCTGTAAATTACTGTGCTGCATAACTTTCATACTGAGAAACTATTTTCTTTTTCCATAAAAATTGCGGATGAAAGGTTTCTACAATAAATGACCTGTGCTTAAAACAAAACTATTCCTAGAATTTAGAGAATGTGATATAGCATTTCTCATGTGGAAATAAAAACAAACACATTCTTATTACTAATATTACACAATGACATATTCTCTGGTAAAGACAGTTTTTAATTTATTTACTTTGTTCCCCATTGAGGTGAATGCACAGAGGCTTCTGGGGGTGAAATAACAAGCTAAATACTTTTTTTTTTTTTAAAGGCGAAGAACTAATTTTGGAAATTATAGTTCTTAAAGACTCTGTTTCATATCCTGAAGAGAGTCCCACAATTGGTAATCAGCCTAAATAGAACAGAGTATTGGAACAAACAGTTTTCATTATGCCAAATCTTGTTTAGGATATCAATGTGAAGGAAAGTAGATCAGTTCTTTTAATTTTGCACTGAGGTAATATTGGCCCAAATATAATCTGGGGAAATGTGGCCTTATCCCCACAATCATTATGACTAAGAGGTTCACACTCCAAATAGGATGATCACTGCTGATGTGGCAGAATGCATACAAAAAGACTCATTCCTCTGGCCTTTTCTAGAAACACTTGGATAATGGAACACAGAGCTGGCTCATTTCATTTCAGTGGCAATAAGATAGAAAAGCAGAGGCAGGATAGAAAGCAATTCTTCAGAGAATGAGATCCCATTTTGTGCTGCCTTTTCATAAAAAAAAAGGGGGGGGGCTTAGAAAGAAGAATGAATGACTGATACTCAGAAAGACTAGTGAATAATAAGTAAACCCTCCTAAACTTAAAGATTGTTATGAATAATGAACACAAAATGCTTCCATGGTAGCTAAAATTTAAAAATAACAATCACGATAGGTGCATATTAAAATTGTCATCTTATACCTAGAACTAGTTATAATATCACTAGACAAATACCTGATATTTGAATCTATAGTTAAATGAAGTTGTGGGGCAAATGTGAAGATTCAGAAGAATGGCATGAATATGGTTTCACTGTTGCAAATACAAGCCCTAAGGAAAAGGTTAAAAGAACTGTTATGACTCATTCTGAAGATGAGTAGACTAAGAAGCAATTTTTATGATTTTCTTCCGCCTTTCTCAACCAGTCTTCTTCGTCGAAACTACAGAACTTAGAACATATTTTAAGTAACACTTTTCAATTTCTCCCATGGATGGTGCATAACTAGTACCATTCTATAAGTATTAAAGAGAAGTTAATTCATTATTACAAGGGTAACTTACAGCACAATTCTCATTTGTAATGGAAGTTGATGGCAATCAGACACACAGTGGATCGCAAACTAATGTTAGCAAAACATATGGAAACTAGAAAACGCATTTTAAAGCAAGATATAATATATTTATATATATATTTATATATATATATTTATATATATTATATATATATTTATATATATATTTATATATATTTTATATATATATTTATATATTATTTATATATATATTTATATATAATTTTATATATATATTTATATATATATATTTATATTATTATATTTATATATATAATACGTAAGATAAGAGTAGATTTCGATTAAATTAATTAGCAATAATAGCCTTTGAAGAAATTACATTTTCCTTCTTTGAAGGATTTTGAGGTTTGGATTTACTTTATTCTCACTGGAATGGGATGAAGTGCAAAGCCTCTGTAGGCAGAGTTCTTTTCCCAACCTTAAATGTGTGCTTGGCTCTTTCAACAAGGAGCTATTCAAATACCTACTGTGGTGAAGCCCCAGTGTTAGAAGGGGAAAGAGGATATGGTACTGCAGCTAAGAGGCAGTCCCTGAGACCTATTTCTTCTCTAAGGAGCTCAGCGTCACGTGGACAGAGAGAAAGTTGACGCTAAAGGAATCGAGAAGAGTAACATTTGAACTTCAGGCTGCTTAGGGGTTCTTCCAAAATATATTTTGTTACATCTTTAATATTCATCTTTTTCTAAAAGATAATGCCTGTTGAATATAGAACACTGCTTTAAGAATGCAGAATTATCAATCTGAAAATAAATGATTATTATTCAGGACTACAGACAAAGCTATGGAAGACTAAATATTCATAAGGTAGATTCAGTGGAAATTTTGGTGTTTTACTTTCTAAAAGCAACCTGGTTTCTTATATCTATTTGTGATACATGCAAACATGGGAAAATCTGGATATTTAAAGTTTTATTAGGTAACTTCCAAATAATTGAAGTCCTACTGTACATTCTTACTCATAGTGATAATTTATTAATTAATCCAGATTATCATGAATCTAAAATTGTTCACAAAGATCACTATTGACTTGGATTGTGCATTTAAACTATAAGTGCCTTTTTGTAATGATACTTTAAGGAGTATTTGGACAAGGCATCAGTCACACTGTGGATACAATCTGCTTTCTCTGGCAGCTTATTATTAATGTAAAATGAGAGTCCATATTGATCTTTGCTTATGCAGGAAATGCACATGAATTCCATGAAACTGCAAGTGAAGAGTGAAGGGCAAATTTTGGCTTCTAATAAAACAGTAGCTTGAACATTTGAGTGCAAATCTCTCTTTTGAAATAAACAAAGATACCTTTTACTTGCAGAACTTTCCGTTGTAATGAAGTCAAGGCTAGAACAGTTAAAATAGGATAATACTTGAAAGTGAATGAGTACATAAATAAGATTTTGTGTTGCTTTACCTAACTCCTGCTCTCTTTTCCATTTACAGTTATTCAAGAGCAAGAAAATGAACCTATGCCTCTATCCTTGAGCTCAGACATCTCCTTAAATAAGTCACAGTTAGATGACTGCCCAAGGGACTCTGGTTGTTATATCTCATCAGGAAATTCAGATAATGGCAAAGAGGATCTGGAGTCTGAAAATTTGTCTGACATGGTACATAAGATTACTATCGCAGAGCCAAGTGACTGAACACACACTCTCAACTATATATCTACAGATGCATCCGTTTTAACTCTTCTTGAGTTAAAACATCAAATAGGAGAGGAAGATAAATATTTGTAAATAAAACCTAGGTTTAAATGTTTTAATCTGAATAATTGTACATAAAATTTTGTATCTCTAACATTCCAAATTATTGTCAATAAAATATATATTTATTATTTTAAATACTATGTGTTAACATTTCACTTGCCTGTATTAGAAAGGCATAATGTAAGACTTTGGTATGTGTGACATATGCTTCATTTGACTTTCTTTTACAAGTACAATATCTGCAAAAAACAAAGTAACCTTTTTTCCTACCTGCCAGTTTTGCATTTGTATATGTTATTGAACAAATAGTATTAGAGGATTCACTGTTGAAACAAGTTGTCCAAGCAATGCCATATTCATTTTTACACTTATTGGGAAACTGTGAGTTAATATTGGACACATTGTATCCTGATCCACAGTGGAGTTTCAGTAATTATATTTTGTTGACTTTATTTTGTTTTCTAGTATAAAAGTATAGATAATGTGTTGTCACTTCTGATTTAGTGAAATCAATTGTAATAATTTTACAGATATTTTGTCTTTAAGTGTAAATATTTTAAAATTCGACATAACCTAATGTTAATAATAAAAAGAACTATTTGCATATTGCATTTTCCAGAGTAGTGTTACTTGGGGGTTTTAATATTGGACTACAGAGAAAATATCTCCTCCCAGACACCCCTCACTTTTTGTAATATAAGTGCATCCCATAGCAATAATCTCAACCTCTTCAACTTCATCTGTCCCCTGAACCCCAGTGATGTTTATCTGACTCACTTGATACCCCCAGGAAACTTCAATTCCACATAACCAAACCATTGATTTTCTCTACAAATTTGTTTCTCTGCTTTTTATTGCCAACTCCTCTTTACTGCTACTACCATCCAGCCAGTCATCAAAGCAGAAAATCATTTCTTGCTTCATCTCACATATGTCCTCATACAAATTCAATAAGTAATCAAGCCCTATGGATCCTACCTCTAAAAATGCTTTCATATTCATGGCGTTCTATCCATTTCCATGGTTGTTGTCTTGCTTTGGATCCTCATGATCTCATGCACGGAATATGGCAGTAGCTTTCCAACTGACCCCCTACCTTCTCATCCATCCTCCAGAGCCTCCAGATAAATCTTTCTAACCCATGAATCAAATCAGGTACTTTTCTGCTTGAAAGTTTTGGGTGGCTTCTCATTGTCTTTAGTATAATATCCAAACTTTCTTCCAGACTGCATAAGGTATTCCCCAATTGTTTTGTATCTACCTTATGAATTGTAACTACCCCCTCACCACCACTACCATACACACACACTTCTCAATCTACACTCCAGTCATAACAATCGACTTGCAATTTTCTTCCCTTTGTGACTTTTCATATACTATTTATTTGCCTGGAGTGTCTCCTGCTATTTTCCACATTAGGAAGTCTCCCTCTTTTCTCCATCCTGAAGGTCACTTACTCTGTGAAGCCTTCCATGATTCCCTTTGGTGCCCTCTTCTTCGTATTTCCATTCCACTTGTAAATTGTGGGTCATAGCACTTGTCATATTATGCTTTGTATGATAATTGCCCTTCCATAAGACTGTGACCTCCTTGTGACAGAGATTATTTTGTTTAGCCTTTTTAATCACCGGTGCCTAACGTAATACCGGGCACACAGTGGGCACTTAGGAAATATTTGCTAGAGGGCATTGAATATGATGAT
>NW_022143300.1:0-16644 GCF_007565055.1 Rhinopithecus roxellana
GTGATAGATATAGGTATAAAATATAGACATAATAGATACAATAGATATATGTATAAAATATAGATATAATCGATAGGTATAAAATATAATAATAATATAATATATATAGGTAAAAAATATAGATATAATAGATATAATACACAGGTATAAAAAATAGATATAATAGATATAGGTATAAAATATAGATATAATAGATATAGGTATAAAATATAGTTATAATAGGTAGAGTAGATATAGTTATAAAATATAGATATATAGGTATAATACACAAAGGTATAAACAACAGATATAATAGACATAGGTATAAAATATAGATATAGAGGATATATTAGATGTAGTTATAAAATACAGACCTAATAGATATAATACAGATAGTTATAAAATATAGACTAATAGATATAATAGATACGGGTATAAAATATAGATATAAGAGATATACGTATAAAATACAGACAAATAGATATAATAGATAAAGGTATAAAATCTACACATAAAAGATATAATGGATATAGACATAATAGATATAATCGTATAGGTATAAAATATAGACATAATAGATATATTAGATATAGGTATACAATATAGACATAATAGATATAATAGATATAAAATCTAGACATCATAGATATAATAGATATAGGTAAAATATAGACATAATAGATATAGGTATAAAATATAGAAATAATAGATATAATAGATAAAGGTGTAAAATGTAGACATTATAGATATAGGTATAAAATATAGTAATAATAGATATGGGTATAAAATATAGAATAAAATATATAGTAGATATAGGTATAAAATAAAGACATAATAGATATAGGTATAAAATACAGACATCATAGATATAGGTATAAAATATAGACATAAAAGATATACCTATAAATATAGACATAACAGTTATAACAGATATAGGTATAAATATAGACATAATAGATACAATATATAGGTATAAAATGTAGCCATAGGAGATATAATAGATATAGGGAAAATATAGACATAATAGATATAGGTATAAAATAAAGACATAATAGATATAATAGATATAGGTTAAAAAATATAGACATAATATATATAAAAGATATACGTATAAAATATAGACATAATATAATAGATATAGGTATAAAATATAGACAGAATAGATATAGGTATAAAATATCGACATAATAGATATAATAGATATAGTATAAAATATACACATAATAGATATAGGTATAAATATAGACATAATAGATAGAAGAGATAGAGGTATAAAATATAGACATAATAAATATAATAGATATAGGTATGAAAAATAGACATAATAGATAAAATCGATATAGGTGTAAGATAGAGACATAATAGATATAATAGATATTACATATAAAATATAGACATAATAGATATAATAGATATAGGTATAAAATATAGATAAAATAGATATACGTGGTAAATATAGATATAATGGATATAGTAGATATAGGTTATAAAATATAGATATAATAAATACAAGTATGATATATAGATACAATAGTTATAATAGATAATATATAAAATATAGATATAATACTTATAGTTAAAAAATATAAATAAAACAGATACAATAGATATAGGTATAAAATATAGATAAAATAATTATAGGTATAAAATATAGACATAATAGGTATAATAGATATAGGTATATAATATAGACATAATAGATATATATAGCTATAAAATATAGACATAATAGATATAATAGATATAGGAATAAATATAGATACAATACATATAGGTATAAAATATAGATATAATTGATATAGGTATAAAATATAGACATAATAGATATAATAGATACAGGTATAAAATATAGATAAAATAGATATAGGTACAAAATATAGATATAATAGATATAATAGATATACGTATAAAATATAGAAAATATAGTTATAATAGGAATAGGTGTAAAATATAGATACAATAGATATAGATATAGGTATAAATTATAGACATAATTGATATAATAATATAGGTATAAAATATAGACATAAAAGATATAATAGAGGTATAAAATATAGACATAATAGATATAATTGATTGAGTTATAAAATATACCCATAATAGATATAATAGATAAAGTTATAAAATATGGACATAATAGATATAATAGATATAGGTATAAAATATAGATATAAAGATATAATAAATATAGGTGTGAAATATAGATATAATAGATATAGGTATAAAATATAGATATAATAATATAATAGATATAATAGATATAGGTATAAATTATACACATAATGGACATAGTAGATATAGGTATTAAATATAGATATAAAGATATAATAGATATAGGTTTAAAATATATACAGATTAGATATAATAGATATAGGTGTAAAATATAGACATAATAGATATAGATATAAAATATAGACATAATATATATAATGTATATAGATATAAAATATAGACATAATATATAGTTATAAAATATAGACATAATAGATATAGTAGATATAGGTGTAAAATAGAGACATAATATATAGTTATAAAGTATAGACCTAATAGTTATAATAGATATAGGTATAAAATATAGACATAATAGATATAGGTATAATATTTAGACATAATAGATATAATAGATATAGGTATAAAATATAGACATAAAGATATATATATTTATAAAATATACACAGAATAGATAAAATAGATATAGGTGGAAAATATAGACATAATAGATATACATATAAAACATAGACATAATAGTTATAATAGATATAGGTATAAAATATAGACACAATAGATATAGGTATAAAATAAAGACATAATAGATATAATAGATATAGGTAAAAAATATAGACATAACATATATAAAAGATATACGTATAAAATATAGACATAATAGATATAATAGATATAGGTATAAAATATAGACAGAATAGATATAGGTATAAAATATCGACATAATAGATATAATAGATATAGTTATAAAATATACACATAATAGATATAGGTATAAAATATAGACATAATAGAGATAGAGGTATAAAATAAAGACATAATAAATATAATAGATATAGGTATGAAAAATAGACATAATAGATAAAATCGATATAGGTGTAAGATAGAGACATAATAGATACAATAGATATACATATAAAATATAGACATTATAGATATAATAGAGATAGGTATAAAATATAGATAAAATAGATATACGTGTAAAATATAGATATAATGGATATAGTAGATATAGGTATAAAATATAGATATAATAAATACAAGTATGATATATAGATACAATAGTTATAATAGATAATATATAAAATATAGATATAATACTTATAGTTAAAAAATATAAATAAAACAGATACAATAGATATAGGTATAAAATATAGATAAAATAATTATAGGTATAAAATATAGACATAATAGGTATAATAGATATAGGTATATAATATAGACATAATAGATATATATAGCTATAAAATATACACATAATAGATATAATAGATATAGGAATAAAATATAGATACAATACATATAGGTATAAAATATAGATATAATTGATATAGGTATAAAATATAGACATAATAGATATAATAGATACAGGTATAAAATATAGATAAAATAGATATAGGTACAAAATATAGATATAATTGATAATAGATATACGTATAAAATATAGAAAATATAGTTATAATAGGAATAGGTGTAAAATATAGATACAATAGATATAATAGATATAGGTATAAAATATAGACATAATTGATATAATAGATATAGGTATAAAATAAGACATAAAAGAGATAATAGAGGTATAAAATATAGACATAATAGATATAATTGATTGAGTTATAAAATATACCCATAATAGAAATAATAGATAAAGTTACAAAATGGACATAATAGATATAATAAATATAGGTATAAAATATAGATATAAAGATATAATAAATATAGGTGTGAAATATAGATATAATAGATATAGGTATAAAATATAGATATAATAGATATAATAGATATAATAGATATAGGTATAAATTATACACATAATGGACATAGTAGATATAGGATATAAAATATAGATATAAAGATATTATAGATATAGTTAAAATATATACAGATTAGACTATAAGATATAGGTGTAACATATAGACATAATAGAGTATAAGATATAACAATATAAGACATAATAGATATAATAGATATAGGTATAAAATATACACATAAGAAATATAATAGATATAGGTATTAAATATAGACATAACAGATATAATAGATATAGGGATAAAATATAGACGTAATAGATATTATAGATATAGGCATAAATATAAACATAATAGATATAATAAATATGGGTATAAAATATAGACAATAGATATAATAGATATAGGTATGAAATACAGACATAATAGATATAATAGATATAGGTATAAATATAGACATAATAAGATATGATATATATAGGTATAATATATAGACATAATAGATTTGATAGATATAGGTATTAAAATATAAACATAATAGATTAATAGATATAGGTATAAAAATATAGACATAATAGCTATAATAGAAATAGGTAAAACATAGACACAAGAGATATAGTAGATACAGGTATAAAATATAGATATAATAGATATAGGTATAAAATATAGATATAATGTATATAATAGGTAGACATAATAGATATAATAGATATAGGTATAAAATATAGATATAATAGTTATAATGGATATGGGTATCAAATATACATATAATATATATTGGTATAAAATATAGATATAGTGGATATAATAGATATAGGTATAAAATATAGACATAATAGATATTATAGTTATAGTTATAAAATATAGATGTTATAGATATTATAGTTATAGGTATAAAATATAAACATAATGGATATAATAGATATGAGTATAACATAAAGACAATAGATATAATAGATATAGGTATGAAATACAGACATAATAGATATATAGATATAGGTATAAAATATAGACATAATAGATATAGGTATAAAATATAGACATAATAGATATAATAGATATAGGTATAAAATATAAACAGATGAGGTATAGATATAGGTATAAAATATAGACATAATAGATATAATAGATATAGGTATAAAATATAGACATAATAGATATACTAGATACAGGTATAAAATATAGATATAATAGATATAATGGATATTGGTATAAAATATAGACATAATATACATAATAGATATTGGTATAAAATATAGACATAATAGATATAGGTATAAATTATAGACAAAATAGATATAATAGATATAGGTATAAAATATAAACAGACGAGGTATAATAGATATAGGTATAAAATATAGACATAATAGATATAACAGATATAGGTATAAAATATAGACATATTAGATATAGGTATAAAATACAAACATAATAGATATAATAGATATAGGTACAAAATATAGACATAATAGATATAATAGACATAGGTATAAAGTATAGACATAATAGACATAATAGATACAGGTATAAAATATAGATATAATAGATGTAAGTATAAAATATATATATAATAGTTATACGTATAAAAAATAGATATAATGGATGTAGGTATGAAATATAGACATAATAGATACAATAAATATAGGTATAAATTATAGACATAATAGGTATAATTGATATAGGTATAAAATATAGACATAATAGATATAATAGATATAGGTAAAAAATATAGACAAAATAGTTATAGGTATAAAATATAGACATAATAGATATAATAGATATAGGTATAAAATATAGACATAAGAGATATAGATATAAAATATAGACATAATAGATAGATATAGGTATTAAATATAGACATAACAGATATAGGTATAAAATATAGACATAATAGTTATAGGTATCAAATATAGACATAATAGATATAATAAATATAGGTATAAAAGATACACATAATAGACATAATAGATATAGGTATAAAATATAGACATAATAGATAAAATAGATATTGGTATAAAATATAGGCATAATAGATATAATAGATAGAGGTATAACGTATAGACATAATACATATAATTCATAGAGTTATAAAATATAGACATAATAGATATAATAGATAGAGGGACAAAATATAGATGTAATAGATATAGGTATAAAATATAGACATAATAGATATAATACATGTAGTTATGAAATATAGACATAATAGATATAATTGATATAGCTATAAATTATAGACATAAGAGATATAATAGATATAGTTATACAACATAGACATAATTGATATGATATATATGGATATAAAATGTAGACATAATAGATATAATAGATATAGGTATAAAATATAGACATAAGAGATATAATAGATATAGGTATAAAACATAGACATAATAGATATGATATATATGGGTATAAAATATAGACATAATACATATGATATATAGGTATAAAATATAGACATAATATCTATAATAGATATAGGTATAAAATATAGACATAACAGATATAGGTAAAAAATATAGACATAATAGATAAAATAGATATAGGTATAAAATATAGACATAATAGATACAGGAATGAAATATAGACAGAACAGATACAACAGATATAGTTATACAATATAGAGGTAATAGTTATAATAGATATAGGAATAAAATATAGACATAATATCTATAGGTATAAAATATAGACATAATAGACATAATAGACATAGGTACAAAATATAGACATAATAGATATAATAGATACAGGTATAAAATATAGACATAATAGATATAGGTACAAAATATAGACGTAAGAGATATAATAGATATAGGTAAAAAACTATAGACAGAATTGACATAATAGACATAGTTATAAAATATAGACAAAATAAATATAATAGATACAGGTGTAAAATATAGATATAATAGATATAGGTATAAAATATAGACATAATAGGTGTAATAGAAATACGTATAAAATATAAATAGATATAGATATAAAGTATAGATATAATAGTTATAATAGATACAGGTGTAAAATATAGATATAATAGATATAATTATAAAATAAAAATATAATAGATATAATAGATATAGGTATAAAATATAGACATAAGAGATATAATAGATACAGGTATAAAATATAGACATAATAGATATAATAGAAACAGATACAAAATATAGATATAATAGATATTGGTATAAAACATAGATGTAATAGATATAATAGATATATGTATAAGAAATAGATATAATATATACAGGTATAAAATATAAACAATAGGTATAATAGATATAGATATAAAATATAGATATAATAGATATAATTATAAAATATAAATAAAATAGATATTATAGATATAGCTAAAAAATATAGATATAATGGATATAGGTATGAAATATGGTAATAATAGATATAAGTAAAAATATAGATATAATAGATATAACAGATATAGTCATAAAATATAGACATAATAGATATGATAGATATATGTATAAAACATAGATATAATAGATATAATGGATATAGGTATCAAACATAGATATAATAGATATAGATATAAAATATAGATATAGTGGATATAATAGATACAGGCATAAAACAAAGACATAATAGATATAAGAGATATAGGTGTAAAATATAGATATAATATATACTTATAAAATATAGACATAATAGTTATAATAGATATAGGTATAAAATATAGACATTATAGATATAGGTATAATATTTAGACATAATAGATATAATAGATATAGGTATAAAATATAGACGTAAAAGATATAATAGATATAGGTATAAAATATACACATAATAGACATAATAGATATAGGTATAAAATATAGACATAATAGATACAGGTATAAAATAGAGACATAATAGATATAATAGATATCGTTATAAAATTTAGACATAATAGATATAGATATAGGTAAATTATATAAACATAATAGATATGATAGATATGGGTATAAAATATAGACATAATAGATATAATAGATATAGGTATGAAATACAGACATAATAGATATAATAGATATAGGTATAAGATGTAGACATAATAGATATTATATATATAGGTATAAAATATAGACATAATAGATAAGATAGATATAGGTATAAAATATAGACATAATAGATATAATAGATATAGGTATAAAATAGAGAGATAATAGATATGATAGATATAGGTACAAAACATAGATATAATCGACATAATAGATACAGGTACAAAATATAGATATAATAGACAAAGGTATAAAATATAGATATAATAGATATACTAGATAGACATAATAGATATAATAGATATAGGTATAAAATATAGATATAATAGATATAATGGATATGGGTATCAAATATACATATAATAGATATAGGTATAAAATATAGATATAGTTTATATAATAGATATATGTATAAAATATAGACATAATACATATAATAGATATAGGTATAAAATATAGACATAATAGATATAATAGATAAGGATATAAAATATAGACATAATGGATATAATAGATATCGGTATAAAATATAGACATAAAAGATATAATAGATATAGGTATAAAATATAGACATAATGGATATAAGTATAAAATATAAACATAATAGATATAATAGATATAGGTATAAAATATAGACATAATAGATATAGTTATAATATTTAGACATAATAGATATAGATATAGGTATAAAATATCGATATAATAGATATAATAGATACACGTATAAAATATAGATATAATACATATAGGTATATTATAGATATAATAGATATAATGGATTGAGGTATAAAATATAGATATAATAGATATAATAATAAAATATAAATATAATAGATATAATAGATAAAGGTATAAAACATAGATATAATAGATATCGATATAAAATATAGTTATAATAGATATAGGTATAAAATATAGATATAATAGATATAATAGATATAGTTATAAAATATAGACATAATAGATATAATCGATATAGATATCAAATATAGACATAATAGATATAACAGATATAGGTATACAATACAGACATGATGGATATAATAGATATAGGTATAAAATATAGACATAATAGATATAATAAATATGGGTAAACAATATGGACATAATAGATATAATAGATGTGGGTATAAAATATAGACATAATAGATATACGTATAAAATATAGACATAATTGATATGATAGATATAGGTATAAAATGTAGACATACTAGACATAGGTTTAAAATATAGACATTATAGATATAATAGATATAGGTATAAAATATTGACATAATAGATATAATAGATATAGGTATAAAATATAGACATAATAGATATTGGTATAAAATATAGACATAATAGATATAGTTATAATATTTAGACATAATAGATATAATAGATATAGGTGTAAAATATAGACATAATAGATATAATAGATATAGGTATAAAATATAGACATAGTAGACATAGGTATAAAATATAGACATAAAGATATAATAGATATACGTATAAAATATACACAGAATAGATATGATAGATATAGGTGTAAAGTATAGACATAATAGATATAGGTATAAAATAAAGACATAATATATTTAATGGATATGGATATAAAATATAGACATAATATATAGTTATAAAATATAGACATCGTAGATATAATAGATATAGGTGTAAAATATAGACATAATATATAGTAATAAAATATATACATAATAGTTATAATAGATATAGGTATAAAATATAGACATAATAGATATAGGTATAATTTTTAGACATAATAGTTATAGTAGATATAGGTATAAAATATAGACATAAAGATATAATAGATATAGGTATAAAATATAGACATAATAGACATCGTTTAAAATATAGACAAAATAGATATAATAGATATAGGTATAAAATTTAGACATAATAGGTATAGGTATAATCTTTAGACATAATAGATATAATAGATATAGGTATGAAATATAGACATAAAGATATAATAGATATAGGTATAAAATATACACATAATAGATATAATGGATATAGGTACAAAATATAGACATAATAGATATAGGAATAAAATAGACACATAATAGATATAATAGATATAGTTATAATATATAGACGTAATAGATATTATAGGTATAGTTATAAAATATAAACATAATAGATATAATAGATATGGGTATAAAATATAGATATAATGGATATAGTAGATATAGGTATGAAATACAGACATAATAGATATAATAGATATAGGTATAAAATATAGACATAATAGATATGATACATATAGGTATAACATATAGACATAATAGATATGATAGATATAGGTATAAATTATACACATAATAGATATAATAAATATAGGTATAAAATACAGACATAATAGATATAATCGATATAGGTATAAAATATAGACATAAGAGATATGGGTATAAAATATAAACATAATAGATATAATAGATATAGGTTAAAAATATAGACATAAGAGATATAATAGATATAGGTATAAAATATAGACATAATAAATATAATCGATACAGGTATAAAATATAGACATAATTGATATAGGTATAAAGTATAGACATAATTGATATAATAGATATCGGTATAAAATATAGACATAATACATACAAAAGATATAGGTATAAAATATAGACATAATAGATATGATAGATATAGGTATAAAATATAGACATAATTGATATAATAGATATAGGTATAAAATATAGACATTGGGCTCAAGCCTGTAATCCCAGCACTTTGGGATGCCGAGACGGGCGAATCACGATGTCAAGAGATCGAGACCATCCTGGCTAACACGGTGAAAACCCCGTCTCTACTGAAAATACAAAAACTAGCTGGGCGAGGTGGCCGGCGCCTGTAGTCCCAGCTACTCGGGAGGCTGAGTCAGGAGAATGGCGTCAACCCGGGAGGCTGAGTTTACAGTGAGCTGAGATCTGGCCACTGCACTCCCAGTCCGGGCGACAGAGTGAGACTTCGCCTCAAAAAAAAAAAAAAAAATAGACATAATAGATATAACAGATATAGGTATAAAATATAGACATAAAGCTATAATAGGTACAGGCACAAAATATAGATATAATAGATATAGGTATAAAATATAGATATAATAGATATAATTATAAAATATAAATATAATAGGTATAATAGATATAGGTAAAAAATATAGATATAATGGATATAGGTATAAAATATGGTTATAATAGATATAGGTATAAAATATAGATATAATAGATATAATAGATATAGGCATAAAATATAGACATAATAGGTATGATAAACGTATGTATAAAATATAGATATAATAGATATAATGGGTATAGGTATCAAATAGAAATATAATAGATATAGGTATAAAATATAGATATAGTGGATATAATATAGGCATAAAGTATAGACATAATAGATATAATAGATATAGGTATAAAATATAGACATAAGAAATATAATAGATAAAGACATAAAATATAGACATAATAGATATCGGTATAAAGTACAGACACAATAGATATATTGGATAAAGGTATAAAATGTAGACATAAGAGATATAATAGATATAGGTATGAAATACAGACATAATATATATAATAGATATAGGTAAACAATATAGACATAATAGATATAATAGATGTAGGTATAAAATATAGACATAAAGGAGATATAGGTATAAAATACAGACATAATAGATATAATACATAGAAGAATAAAATATAGACACAATAGATATAATAGAGGTCTAAAATATAGACATAATAGATATAATAGATATAGTTATAAAATATAGACATAATAGATATAATACATAGAGTTATAAAATATAGACATAATAGATATAATAGATAGAGGTATAAAATATAGACATAATAGATACAATAGAGGAATAAAATATAGACATATTACATATAATTTATGGCGGTATAAAATATAGACCTAATAGATATAATAGATAGAGGTATCAATTAAAGACATAAGAGACATAATAGATAGAGGAATAAAATATAGAAATAATAGATATAATAGAGATAGGTATACAATACAGACATAATAGATATAACAGACATAGGAATAAAATACAGACATAATTGAAATAGGTATAAAATATAGACAAAATAGATATAAAACATATAGGTATAAAATATAGACATAGTAGATATAATAAACATAGGTATAAAATATAGACATAATAGATATAACAGATATATGTATAAGATATAGACATAAGAGATATAATAGATATTGATATAAAATAAAGACATAAAAGATAAAATAGACATAGGTATAAAATACAGACAAAATGGATATAATAGAGGTATAAAATATAGACATAATAGATATAATAGATATAGATATAAAATATAGACATAATAGATATAGGTATAAAATATAGACATATTAGATATAATAGTTATAGGTATAAAATATGGACATAGGAGATATAATAGATATAGGTATAAAATATAGACATAATAGATATAACAGTTATAGGTATAAAATATAGATATAATAGATATAATCGACATAGGTATAAAATGTAGACATAGTAGATATAGGTATAAAATATAGACATAGATATAATAGATATAGGTATAAATATAAACATAATAGATGCAATACAGATGGGTATAAAATATAGATGTAATAGATATAATAGATATGGGTGTAAAATATAGACATAGTAGATATAATAGATATAGGTATAAAATATAGACATAATAGATATAATAGATATAGGTATAAAAAAAGACATAATAGATATAATAGATATAGGTATAAAATATACTCATAACAGATATAATAGATGTAGGTATAAAATATACACATAATAGACATAAAAGAAATAGGTATAAAATATAGACATAATAGATATAATAGATATAGGTATCAAATATAGACATCAGAATTATAAGATATAGGTATAAAATATAGACAGATATAGGTATAAAATGTAGACATAATGGTTATAATTGATATAGGTATGAAATATAGACATAATAGGTATAATAGGTATAGGTATAAAACATAGACATAATGGATATAATAGATATATGTGTAAGATATAGACATAAAAGATATAATAGATATAGGTATAAAATATAGACATAATAGATATAATAGATATATGTATAAGATATAGACATAATCGATATAATAGATATAGGTATAAAATATAGACATAATAGATATAATAGTTATAGGTATGAAATATAGACATAATAGATATAAGTATAAAATATAGACATAATAAATTTAGTAGATATAGTTATAAAATATAGACATAATAGATATAATAGATATAGGTATAAAATACAGACATAATAGATATAATCGATATAGGTATAAAATATAGACATAATAGATATAGGTATAAAATATAGACATAGATATAATAGATATAGGTATAAAATATAAACATAATAGATATAATAGAGATGGGTATAAAATATAGACGTAATAGATATAATAGATATAAGAGTAAAATATAGACATAGTAGATGTAATAGATATAGTTATAAAATATAGACATAATAGATATAATAGATATTGGTATAAAATATACACATAATAGATATAATAGATATAGGTATAAAGTATAGACATTATAGATATAGGTATAAAATGGAGACAGAATAGATAGAGGTATAAAATATAGACATAATAGATACAGGTATAAAATATAGACATAATAGATATAATAGAAATAGGTATAAAATATAGACATAATAGATATAATAGATATAGGTATCAAATATAGACATAATAATTACAATAGATATAGGTATAAAATATAGACAAAATAGATACAGGTATAAAACATAGACATAATGGTTATAATAGGTATAGGTATAAAATATAAACATAATTGATAGATATATGTTTAAATATAGACAAAATAGATATAAAACATATAGTATAAAATATAGACATAATAGATATAATAAATATAGGTATAAAATATAGACATAATAGATATATAGATATATGTATAAGATATAGACCTAATAGATAGATATAGATATAAAATATAGACATAATAGATAAAATAGATATCGGTATAAAATAAAGACATAATAGATATAATAGATAGAGGTATGAAATATAGACATAATAGATATAATAGATATAGATATAAAATATAGACATAATAGATATAGGTATAAAATATAGACATATTAGATATAATAGTTATAGGTATTAAATATGGACATAATAGATATAATAGATATACGGTATAAAATATAGACATAATATATATAAGAGTTAAAGGTATAAAATATAGACATAATAGATATAGGTATAAAATATAGACATAAAAATTTAATAGATATAGTTATAAAATATAGACATAATAGATATAATAGATATAGGTATAAAATATAGACATAATAGATATAATCGATATAGGTATAAAATATAGACATAACAGATATCGGTATAAAATATAGACATAATAGATATAGGTATATAATATAGTCATACATATAATAGATATAGTTATAAAATATTAACATAATAAATATAATGGAGATGGGTATAAAATATAGAGGTAAAACATATAATCGATATAGGTATAAAATATAGACATAATAGATATAATAGATATAGGTATAATATATAGACATAATAGATATAGGTATAAAATATAGACATATTAGATATAATAGTTATAGGTATAATATATGGACATAATAGATATAATAGATATAGGTATAAATATAGACACAATAGATATAATAGTTATCGGTATAAATTATAGACATAATAGATATAGGTACAAAATATAGACATAATAGGTTTAATGTAGTTATAAAATATAGATATAATAGATATAATAGATATAGGTACAAAATACAGACATAATAGATATAATCGATATAGGTACAAAATATAGACATAATAGATATAGGTATAAAATACAGACATAGATATATTAGATATAGGTATAAAATATAAACATATAGATATAACAGAGATGGGTATAAAATATAGACGTAATAGATATAATAGATATAAGAGTAAAATATAGACATAGTAGATGTAATAGATATAAAATATAGACATAATAGATATAATAGATATTGGTATAAAATATACACATAATAGATATAATAGATATAGGTATAAAATATAGACATAATCGATATAGGTATATAATATAGACATAATAGATATAATAGAAATAGGTATAAAATATAGACATAATAGATATAATAGATATAGGTATCAAATATAGACATAATAATTACAATAGATATAGGTATAAAATATAGACAAAATAGATACAGGTATAAAATATAGACATAATGGTTATAATAGGTATAGGTATAAAATATAAACATAATAGATATAATAGATATATGCTTAAATATAGACGAAATAGATATAAAACATGTAGGTATAAAATATAGACATAATAGATATAATAGATATATGTATAAGATATAGTCCTAATAGATAGATATAGATATAAAATATCGACATAATAGATAAAATAGATATAGGTATAAAAAAAGACATACTAGATACAATAGATAGAGGTATAAAATATAGATATAATAGATATAATAGATATAGATATAAAATATAGACATAATAGATATAGGTATAAAATATAGACATATTAGATATAATAGTTATAGGTAATAAATATGGACATAATAGATATAATAGATATAGGTATAAACTATAGACCTAATAGATATAAGAGTTATAGGTATAAAATATCGACATAATAGATATAGGTATAAAATATAGACATAAAAATTTAATAGATATAGTTATAAAATATAGACATAATAGATATAATAGATATAGGTATAAAATATAGCCATAATAGATATAATCGATATAGGTATAAAATATAGACATAATAGATATCGGTATAAAATATTAGACATAATAGATAGTTATAAAATATAGTCATACATATAATAGATATAGTTATAAAATATTAACATAATAGATATAATAGAGATGGGTATAAAATATAGATGTAAAACATATAATCGATATAGGTATAAAAATTAGACATAATAGATATAATATATATAGGTATAATATATAGACATAATAGATATAGGTATAAAATATAGACATATTAGTTATAATAATTATAGGTATAATATATGGACATATAGATATAATAGATATAGGTATAAATATAGACACAATAGATATAATAGTTATCGTATAAATTATAGACATAATAGATTTAGGTACAAAATATAGACATAATAGTTTTAATGTAGTTATAAAATATAGACATAATAGATATAGATATAGGTACAAAATATAGACATAATAGATATAATCGATATAGGTACAAAATATAGACATAATAGATATAGCTATAATATAAATATAGACATAATAGATATAGGTATAAAATATAGACATAATAGATTAATAGATACAGTTATAACATATAGGCATAATAGATATAATAGATACAGGTTTAAAATACAGGCATAATAGACATAATAGATATATGTGTAAGATATAGACATAATCTATATATATATATAGGTATAAAATATAGACAATAGATATAATAGATATTGGTATAAAATATAGACATAATAGATATAATGATATAGGAATAAAATATAGACATAATTGAAATAGGTATAAAATATAGACAAAAATAGTATAAATGATATGGGTATAAAATATAGACATAATAGATATAATAAATATAGGTATAA
>NW_022143301.1:0-200 GCF_007565055.1 Rhinopithecus roxellana
AGCTTCTTTCACGTTTTGAACGGATGAAATTTCCTTTACCAGCGTAGGCCTCAATGCGATCCAAAGAAGCCCTTCTCAGTTTCCTCAAAGACAGTGTTAATGCACTGCTCCACGAAACATAAGTGTAACTCTGTGAGATGAACTCACACATCACCAAGAAGTTTCTAAGAAAGCTTCTTTCTAGTTTTCCACTGAGTATA
>NW_022143302.1:0-22500 GCF_007565055.1 Rhinopithecus roxellana
AAGAATCCTGGTGTCAGGGTCCCCTGGTGGGTAGGGCAGACTGACCACACCAGGAGCTGCAGAGGGGGCTGCCCTCCCACCTGCCCTCCCTCAGGCAGCTCCAGGAGGAGGCAAGTGTGGCTGAGGCCACCTGCCACCACCCCACGGTGACAACGCAGCCCTGCTGGGCAGCCCTGAGCGCCCGGCTTCTGCAGGATGATGCCACCAGGGGCCCTCCCCGGGAGCATCCTGTCGTGGGCTAGGCTCTGTGGATGGAAGCGCAGGAGGGGCCGGCAAATCCTGCCTTGTCGTGGCTGCTCCCTCAGGGCAGGTGTGAGGGTCAGAGACCAGGCTCCATCCCGAGTGGCACTGAGACAAAGCCGTACCCTCCAGGGCCTGGCTCCTGATTCACCCACTCTTGCAGCTTGGGGGGCGACAGGATGGGAGGTGCACAGGAAGGGAATACCCTTCGCTTCAGACACAAGCGACACCCAGCTCAGCAGTGAGAGGCCACAGTAGGTGGGACCAGGGCTGGCAGGGCCTGACACAGGGAGCCTGTGCTGCGTGAGCCATGATGCCTCAGCCCGACTTCCGCGATCCCCAGATGCAGCTATGGCAGGAATGCCCCATGCCTGGGGTAGGCCCTGGGAAGGACGCCCGCAGCCAAAAGTGGGGGAGGGGGAGAGACACAGAGAGAGAGAGAGAGAAAGAGAGAGATACAGAGAGATTGAAAGAAGGAGAGAGGGAGAGACGGAGAGAGAGACAGGAGAGACAGAGGAGGAGAGACAGGGAAGACAGAGGAGGCAGGAGGGCCCCACAGGCCGGTGCTCCTGACCACTCCACTTTCCCACAGCAGACCTTTGCACCTTTCTCCCAGGAGCCCGCAGCTCGGGGGGTCCACTCACTTCCCCGGCGGGGGGGGCCACTCACTTCCCTGGCCCGGAGTGGGGGCGGCTCACTTCCCCGGCCAGCATGGGGGTCGGCTCATTCACTCACTTTCTGGGCCGGTAGTCGGGGATGCTCCGATCCAGGGAGATGCGGTCGCTGAGCTGAGCGTTGTAGCCATACTCCTCATACTTGCCTTCTGCCTCCTGGCCGTCATCACGCAGGGTGGCCGCCAAGCCGCCCTGGCCCAGGCCTCCTGGCCCCTCCACCAGGCCGATGGGCTTGGCGAGGCCTGGGGGAAAGGAAGAGAGGGAGGTCAGGCAGGCCCAGGACATGCTGCATCTGTACCCAGGAGATGCCCCTCCCACCCCTCTCCCCTACGGCCGCTTCCCCCGGCCCCGGTGCAAGCCCAGAAAACTCTGCAGATGGCAGGCTGCCAGCTCGTGACATTCCAGAAAGTGCACGACTGTATGCAGAGTGAAGGGCGGTGCGGGCAGAGGAGGGAGGGATGAATGGGTGGTGCATGGGCTCTGAGGGCGGTGGACTCTGTGTGATTGCTGTAATGGTGGAATTTGTTACATGTATTTTTTTGATTCAGGGTCTTGCTCTGTCACCCAGGACTGCAGTGCAGTGGCACTATCTCAGCTCACTGCAGCCGGGCAGCCTGGAACTCCCAGGCTCAAGCGATCCTCCCACCTCAGCCTCCTAGTAGCTGGGCACACCACCACACCGGCAAATTTTGTATTTTTAGTGGAGATGGTTCACATGTTGGTTCAGGCTGGTCTTGAACTCCTGACTTCAAGCGATCCACCTACCTAGGCCTCCCAAAGTGCTGGGATTTGCAGGCGTGAGTCACTGCACTGGCCCAATACTGTTCTTACGCAATTGTCCAAACCCACAGCAGGTGTGATACGAGTGAGCTCCCCGTGAGCACGGCCTGGGTGAGTCGCCTGCATCGGCAGCGGTCAGCTCGATACACAGTCACAATTCACGCACGTCACGCCCGGGCACTGTTGCCTGGGGGGTGGAGGATGCAGGAACTCCACTCAGTCTCTATCAACCCGGAAATGCTCCATGGTCAGGCCTACTGATGTTAAAAATATTAACTCAAACTGCAATGACTCTAAGATTAGGTGTTTTAAACTCCATGCTACTGCCAACCAACCCCACCAGCCCTTGACGCTGTCCGCCTGCATAACTTGAGCTGAACACATATCCACATGCATGCTGCTACTCTGGGGTAGGAAGATCGGAGCCGTCGACACAGGCAGCAGCCAAGACGCAGCTACACACGTGACGCCAAGCCAAAGAATCAACACAGGAGACCTCATCCCGTGTGGCCACCGGTGTGAGGTTCAAGAACAGACGGAATCACAATCCCACCCCATGGCCATCGGGGCGGGACGGGGACCCCGGTGGTGGGGCAGCGTCAACTGGAACGGAGCCAGTGGAACTTTCTGGGCTGACAGGGAGGCTCCACGGCTTTGTTCAGGGTGTATGGAGAGGGTGCCCAAGGGGGCCGGGCCAGGGAAAGTTCTAGGTGCTCAGTTGTGCTGGGCAAGTGGATGTGGCTTGGGGATGCTGTTCCCAGGGGGACGGGGGTGAGAGGGTTATCTCCCTGCAAAGACGGCACCGTTGGCTGTCTCTCAGCTGGGAGTCTCTGGGGGCATCATGGATTTGGGGGGCAGGTGCCCGGGCAGTAGTTTTAAGTCAGAAAGAGGCAGCATGGACCGCTGGGCTGGGCTGCCTTTTGTCAGCTTGCACAGAGAGGTCTCTGGTCCTCGGAGAAAGGCCAGTGGAAACACAAACTCGGGAAATACCCGATGCTGACGTCCCACAGCTGCCCGCATGGGAGGGCCCTTCTCTTGTGGCACCCAGCTCCTGGGCGCCGGCGGGATCTCTGTAGGATTCCTGCTCCGGGGAGGGAGGGACCGATGCCTGGGAAAGACTCCAGTCCATGGACCCTCCACCCCCAACAGGGCATGAGTGGGTTTCTCCCCTCTGCAGAGCCGAGGCTCTGAGCCTCCTGGAACCCCTCTGGACTTTCTGGAATATTCTATTTTAAATGGATAAACAAAGTGTTTTTATTTGTGTAGAACTGAAGGATACAGATTGGACGTAGAACTGAAAAAATGACACAAATCCCTTCCCTTTCTTAATACTGCGAGATAAATACGTAATCATGCTCTTTTAAAATATTGGTACTGCACTTGCATTTTTCCCTTGGAAAGTCTGGAATTGGATGTCTCCCAGAGGCAGGCAAGCAGCTTCTAACTCGAGAGAGACCTCATCATTCGCGGGGCTCAGGCCTCAGCTGGGACTGGCCGCCTGGCCAGAGGGTGGCTGAGCGTGGTTCAGGCAAGGGGCTTTACACCTGGCAGGAGGGTGGCTGAGTGGGTTCCGGACGGCTGCCCGATGCCCGGCGTTGGGCTTTACTTTTTCACTTGTAAAATAAAATATGCACGAGTTGAAAAATTAAACAATCCAGAAAATCATGAAACGGAGAGTTGACGACTGTGTGCTCTGTCTCCTCTCCAAGCGCCACGCTTCAAAGGAGATGCCTTTTCTGGTTTGAGTCCTTTTCACTGTGTCTGCTGCAGATCCAGGTCTCGCCTCGTCAGCCTGAGACGAGGTCCCCTGACTTCTTGCATGAAAAATGAGGGGCTGAGCCCGTTTTCACCCCACCTTCTTCCCCTGCCCCCTCCTTCCCTCGATTTTTCTTAGCTATTATTTTAGTGATCCTGTGGTTACCTTGGTGGCTTCAAAAGGAATACGTAAGCCTCTATTTCTGGAAGCTCTGACTCTATCCAGCATCTCCAGACTCCCTGCCTCATCAGATGAGAAATGGGCGCCCTGATCCACCTGCTGCTCAGCTGTGCCGCTACTTTTACACCCCTAAAGGCATCTGTGACACCCACCCTCAGCTCTATCACCGTGAGTGAGTGTTCACAGGACTTGATGACGGGGTGGTTCTGAAATGCAAAGCGGGCTGGGCGTGGTGGCTCACACCTGTGATCCCAGCACTTGGGGAGGCCGGGGAGGGCAGGCCGGGCGTGGTGGCTCTCACCTGCAATCCCAGTACTTTGGGAGGTCGGGGCGGGCAGAACGCTTGAGGTCGGGAGTTGGAGACCAGCCTGACCAACATGACAAGACCCCCTCTCTACTAAATATATAAAAATTAGCTGGGTGTGGTGGTGCGCACGCACTTGTAATCCCAGCTACACGGGAGGCTGAGGTAGGAGAATCGCTTGGACCCAGGAGGCGGAGGTTGCAGTGAGCTGAGATGGCGCCACTGCACTCCAGCCTGGGCGACAGAGCGAGTGAGGCTCCGTCTCAAAAAAAGAAAGAAAGAAAGGAAAAAAGCAGCAAATTGACATGCCCACATCAGGATTGCGTAGTTACAATCCACCATGGCGCCAGCACGGCATGGACACTATGACGGAAATATCATTCTATCACCCACTAAACCTGTGCTGCTTCATGAAGAACTTTCAAAAGTCAAGACAGTATCATTGATTTCCCTGTTACACTATCAATTTCTCAGAATTATGCATATTTTGACTTGTTTTAGGTTTGGATCTTGACTTTTCATATGCCCGTTTAGAGAAGACAAAAAGATGATAATAAAAATAATATCTACTGAGCAAGTGCCCTTCCCATACGTTAACATGTCATTCCCCACAACACCCCGGGACGTAGGTTCTGTATTTCACTCCATTTTGCAGATGAGGAAACTGAGGCTCAGAGAGGTCAGGCCACACACACAGGGTCACAGGGCTGGTCAGCATCAGAACCATGTTTGAACCCAGGCAACGTGGCATGGAGCAGCTCCTCCCGACAGCCGTGCTCTGCTGCCATGTGAGCTCAGGCCTCCTGGCGGTATGACCGGCGAGCACAGCCCCATCTTCACAGAGATGTTCCCAACTGCAGGGCCGGCCCTCAGTGCCCTCGCCTCATGGCCTTCTCACTCCCAGGTCCCTTTGCATCAGTTGTTTGCCCAGCGGCCACCCCAGGCCCTCCTCACTCTAAGCCTGGGTGGGCTCCATCGCCCTGTGGATCCCACGTCTGCTCAGGTCCTGGAGGTCCTCTCATCCCACTGAAGTATATTTCTAAAGAAGACTGAAGAAGGGTTGTGTGGAAAGTAAACTTCCTGAGCCCTCAAATGTCTGGAAGTCTCTTTCATTGCTCCTCATGCTGGCTTGATAATTGTGCTGGGTATAGAATTCCAGGCTCGACGGTTTTTTTTTTTTTTTTTTTTGCCTCATGCAGTGCCCAGCGCTGCCTGTGAGTGTTCTGAGGTTGGCAGGACCCTCTTTCTTCTTCAGACTGGCATTTTGTTTCTGCCTGTCTCTGGACACTAATTTTTGTTGTTGTTGTTGGGATCCTAGATTTGGTCAGGGCATATCTTGAAGCGAATCACAGTCACACTTGGCAATCCACACTCATGTCGACGTTCAGCTCCAGGAAGTTTGTTCTGTTAATGATGTGACTGTATTCCCATCTGCCATCCCTGTTTTCTCTTCTGTAACCTCTGTTAAGTGAACGTTTCCTCTCCCGGTTTATCTCCTGCCTCCCGATGCTTCATTCTCCATTTTCATTCTCTTGGTTTTCATCTCATCAGCTTGATCTCTTGTCATGTTGCCAGTTAGCCTGTCCCTTGAACTGGCTTTGTCATCATCTATTTAATCCCAAAGGACGCTCTTGTCCTCCAGCCGCCCTGCCTTGCACGAATGGCAAACTCGTTTTACTCTATGTGGTTGGCAGCAGCCCAAAAGCTGTCCACATCCGAATCCCTGGAACCGGTGAGTGTCGCATTACACAGCTGAGGGGACTTGGCAGACGCCCCCCAGCTTTGCCTGAATCTGCTTCATTGGCCAGAAGGCACAGAGGAGCTGGCCTTTACTGGCCTACGTGCTGTGGTCACGTCACTTGCACGGGCGTTAGGGGACACCCTGGCCATGCCACTGCTCACAGTTTCCTTGTGGAGGAATGAGGGTTGCCAGGCCTCCCACTGAGTGTGTTTTGAAGAGAGAGGCTGCCATTCCCATCCTCCCTCCACCCTGGGGCTCCATGCCTCCCCTCACTGCTGCACCTGTGCTTAAGAGAACCAAGCAGCCCCTGGTCCAGATGCTGTTGCCCAGTGAGCTGCCCTGATTTCTCCTGGCTGAGGGTCCTCCTTGGTCACAGGTGGACCCCCATCGAGTCCCTGTCCCAGGACTGTGCAGATGGTGGACATGGAGCTCAGGGACCCTGAGCCTTGCACTGGGCGTGCACTGGGGTGAAGGAGCCTTGCTGCCTCGGATCTGATCTTCTTCCTCGGCTGGTGGAGTCAGTGCTGTCACCATCCTGTAGCTGCTGAGAGAAGCTGCCCGGGGAACACCAGTGCCAGCACTGGGCCTCCCCTTCCCTGCCCACACGGCGCCCGGCACCTGGCTGTCGGTGAAGCCAGGGCATTGGGGGTGGGGAAGAGCAGAGCAAACTCTCCAGGTGCCCATCCGAAGGCCCCACTGGCTTCCCAGGCTGGAGGCCCCATCTCCAGCCCCTGGGCTGTGGCAGCACCAGCCACTCCCTGTGACCCCCAGTGCAGCTACAGGGATCACTGGCGGCTCCATCCCACAGTGGGTTTAGAGGGATTTGGTCCTGAGCCCTGCAGCCGCAGACTGGGCGTCTCCACACTTTTACCAGTTTCTTCTACCATCATTCTTCATGATTTGTCCTTGTTTCCTGGTGGGATCAAGCAACCCTGCCTCTTTGGAAGGAATTCTTTGTGAAAGAAGATGAGGCCACGCTGCAGATAAGAGACAGGAAAGATGAGAGCTCCAGAAATCCTGCCGCGAGGCACCCGTGGCAACCTTCCTCACAGGCAAAATCAGATCCGTGGGATTTCCACTTTTCTGAGCTATTAACAGATCCCTCCTGCTCCAAAGAATGTGACCGGGAAAGCCAAGCGGCTCTGACCGCACCTGCCCTCCCAGAGGCTGCCCTGGGCCTGTGCCTGCTCCTGCCCTGCCCTCCCGGAGGCTGCCCTGGGCCTGCGCCTGCTCCTGTCCTGCCCTCCCGGCTGGAAGTCCTGACCCCAGCCTCTGCCGGCACCTTGGCGCTACATGGCCGCTGCCACCCTGAACAGGACGCCTGAAGCCTCTGATCCCCCCCTTCTCGTCCCATCTCTGACTGTACACAGGGTCCCCCACCTTCTCCTTCCAGCTCCAACTGTACACGGGATCCCCCACCATCTCGTCCCAGCTCCGACTGTACACAGGATCCCCCACCATCTCGTCCCAGCTCTGACTGTACACGGGATCCCCCACCATCTCGTCCCAGCTCCGACTGTACACGGGATCCCCCACCATCTCATCCCAGCTCCGACTGTACACGGGATCCCCCACCATCTCGTCCCAGCTCCGACTGTACACGGGATCCCCCACCATCTCGTCCCAGCTCCAACTGTACACGGGATCCCCCACCATCTCGTCCCAGCTCCGACTGTACACGGGATCCCCCACCATCTCGTCCCAGCTCTGACTGTACACGGGATCCCCCACCTTCTCCTTCCAGCTCTGATTGTACATGGGGTCCCCCACCTTCTCCTTCTAGCCCTGACTGTACATAGGGCCCCTCTGCAGCCACTTCCATCATAACCAACTCACTCGAGATAACTAACTCACTCCCAGGGTAACCAAGCCACTTCCAACATAACCAACTCGCTCCCATGATAACCGACTCACTCCTACAATAACCGACTCACTCCTGAGACAACCGGGCCAATTCCACTAACCGACTCACTCTCATAATAACCAACTCACTCCCAAGAAAACTAACTCACTTCTGAGAAAACCAACTCCCAAGATGACCAACTCACTCCCGAGACAACCAATTCCCTCCCATGATAACCAACTCACTCCTGAGATAACCAAGCCATTCCCAAGACACCTAGCCCACTCCTGAGATAACTAACCCAGTCTCATGATAGCCAACCCATTCTTGTGATAACCAACTCATTCCTAAGGTAACCCACTCCCAAGTTAACTAACCCACTCCCATGATAACCATTGCACTCCAGAGCTAACCAAGCCACTCCTGAGATAACCCACTCCCATGATAACTAACCTGCTCCCACCATACCTAACCCACCCCTGATAACCAACCCACTCCTGAGATAAGCCACTCCCATAACTAACCCATTCTCACATTAAGGGCATGAACCCTTTGGAGAGGGCAGAGCCCCTGCAGACCCCTCTCAGTGCCATGGTGGGGGTGAAGCTTCCCACGTGGGGGCAGCTGGCAATACATTCACAACACAGCACTGACCATGTTCCTCGTGCAGGCATTGCACGAGCTTTGCCTCCTTTAATCCCCAGGGTTCCCCCCAAGCCAGGTGCTTTGTCACCCCCATGTAACTGATGAGACTACTGAGGCTGAAGGTTGGGCCCATGGCCAGGAGGCAGTGAGCCCCAGCCACACTCCGCCACAGTGCTCTGAACTGCAAAGCTCTCAAAGAGGGTTGTCCCAGGGGACCGAGAAAGGCACCGCCCCTGTATCGTGTCAGACAAAGGCATTAAATAAACAGCCACTAAACCATGGTCACACCCCTTCCAGGAAAGGAAGGGCATCCTCTCCCAAGGAAGCAGGTGACGGTGCCCGCCTGGCCTTGGGGACCACGGCTGTGCTTCACTCTGCGCCTTGCTTCACAGACGGACGTGCTGCTGCGGTGGGCACGGGGGAACCGTCCAACGAGAACCACACAGGAGTTTCTGGGCCAGACCAAGGTGCCAGCTGGACACTTCTCCTCCAGGGCAGGTAAAGGGTCTCCATCCATGGGGCTGCCCCATTGCCGGCCCCTGCCCCCCCCCAATTCCGCCTGGAGGTTGGGATGGCTGTGCCAACAATCACCACCCGCACCACACGAGGACTGCCTGGTGGCCACGGGGAAGGAACATGCCGTGTGGACACATTCAGATTGAACCAGTCCTCAGAGGAGGGACCTGGGGCCCCACTCGCTGGCCAGAGAGGGAGGCCAACCCCTCCCTGGCAAATGCAGCCTCCCCCCTGCCCTGCATGACTTTGGACAGGGCAGGTGATTTGGATGCGGCTCCAGGGGGGCACGGAACATTCGTGTGCCACCTTCAAGATGGAGGGGTCTGCATTTTGCTTTTTGCCTCCACATAAAGTTGTGGCCACAGATGCCTTCCGTGCCGTCACAGGTAGAATTCAATTGCAGTCATAGCAATGACCTTCCAACCACCAGGAAACATCCATCAGACGGCAGAGTCCACAGAAACGACTGCCTGACAACCCTGAGAGCTCACGCGTTTATCACTTATTTATTAATTACATATTTAGCATTGCTTATCTCAGAAATTGAACCACTGCGTCAAAGATAGAGAAATTTCATGAATCTTGGTGCCAAGTCATTTTCCAGAAGGTTTAGATTAGTTTTGTTTCACTGCCAGCAATATATGCTTCCACTACTTTAATTAGAAAGTGCATCACTTCTGATTGGAAAAGTCATAAATGCTTCTGGTAGAAAATTCTGCACACACGGACACACACACACACACACATGCACACAGAGGATCACCTGGGGTCTCATGCCACCGCAGGGAAAACTAATATCAGTATTTTCGCGCTCCATATTATTTTATAAGATCACGTGAAACTCCTCGGCGCAGCTCCATCCACACATCTGGTGTCTGCCGCCTGCGTTCTGTTGTTATTACTACATCTTGAGTATTTTCCCATGTCACTAAAAATTCTTCATAAACATAAATTTTGATGGCTGCAAACATAAAATGTCAATTTGTAGCTGCGCCATTTATTCATCTATCCATTATCAAAACTCACAGAGCATCTGCTAAATCCCAAGAGCCGCCTGGGCCGGGTAGCCCCAGGTGGCCCCGGTGAACGCAGCACACACCTGCCTGCCCCCCAGAGCTCATGTCCTTCATGCACACAGGTGAGCAGGTGCCAGCCCAGGGCAGCCGCTTCCTCGCAGGTGTGGCCAGAGGCAGGGGCAGGGTCCCCACGAGGAGGAGTCTGAGGGAAGAGAAAGGCCAGGAGGGCAGGAAGGTGTCCTGCGAGTGGCTGCGTATGCAGGTCAGGGCTGTGGGGGCAGAAAGGGGACGATGGGACGGGGTGAGAGCTTTCTGTGCCAGCTGGGATCTTGCTTTGAGCTTTGCAGGAAGTGGGAGCGCAGAGGAGCTTTGAGCTGAGGCGGAGAGAGGAGGGTGGGCACAGTGGTCAGGCTTTCCACACAGATAAACCACTCCGGTGACCGTCCATGGGGGGACGAGGGTGGAACCCAGGGGCCTGTGCAGAGTCGGTGTTCTGATCAGCCCGGGGTCAAGATGGTGTGTGGACATCGACGACTCAGTTTCCCACCCTCTGTCTGTCTATCTCTCTCCGGACAGCCTCCCTGTGTATTTCAGGACTAGCCATCCCCATGCGCACTGTGGCTGTCACCCCTATGGCCTTCACCCACAGTCCCTGTCAGACCCTCCACCGCTGGATGCAGTGATTGCCCGAGGCTGGGCAAGCGCCCTGAGTGGATTCATCACCAGGAGAGAGGCCCCCCCACCCCAAGGCATCTTAAACAGCACAGGCCACCAGGGCATCTTCGTCTAACAGGAGAGGCAGCTGCTCAGAATCCGCCACCAAAAACGGAAGCGGAGGAGAGATGAGAAGCAGCACCCTTGCCTAGGCACACCTCCGCCCGGGCACACCCTCACCCAGGGATACCCTCACCCAGCCACACCTCCGCCCGGGCACACCCTCACCCAGGGATACCCTCACCCAGGCACACCCTCACCTGGGTACATCCTCACCTGGGCACAGCCTTGCCTGGGTGGCCTCCTGGAGCTCAATTTGGGGGGTGTTTGGGCTCAGTGGGCCCTGAGAGGGGAGCCAGGGAGCCCCTGGGGTGGAGAGTGTGGCCCAGGTGCTGATGTAAGGGCCAGGCCTGGGGGTTCTCCTCCTGCTCCTCACAGCACTGGGTGGTGGGGACCAGCAGTCCTGGGTGGGGCTTGGGTCCGAAGGAGCTGAGTCAGGGCTGGCAGCACAGCCTTTAGGACGGCGGCTCTCACAGTGGCACCTGGGCCAGGGGGCCCACCCTCAGGACAGGGGGGCTCACGGCGGGGCCCACACTCAAGACAGTGGCTCCCACCCTCAGGACAGCAGCGTCCACCTCACCTGGGAGCCTGTGAGACCCTCTCCAAAACGGCCAAGTCAGAACATCCGGGGTGCCGGTGCCTGTTCTAACCAGGCCTCCAGGGGACTCCCACACAGGCAGCACTGGAAGCAGCCACCCCGGGGCAGCAAATGAAGCCCATCCGCACCGGAACCACCTCGGGAGTCTGAGGGCACCGGCGCCTGCCTGGGCCTCCTCCACGGAGTGGATGTAACTGCCGGGGCGTGGCCTGGACGCTGCAACGTCTAAACCATCCCCAGGTGACTCTCAAGTGCAGAGCAATGGGAGCTGCTGTCTGGGATGGCGAGGAGTCGGCCTGGCTCCAGGGCCCCGGCCAGGAGGCAGCCCACTCAGGGGCGTCCCAGAGCCGTGCAGACGCCTGTTGGGGGTAGCCCTCCCGGGGTCTAGGGGCCGAGGTCCAGGCGGGTGGGCAGAGCGGGCGTCCAGACTGTGGTACAACAAGTTATTAGGGGAAAGTGGTCTGACATAGTGGCTTGGAGGACACAGTGCGTCTCCAGGCCTTTCTGGGTCCCCCCACCCGCCCCAGCGCTGCCGACGGAGAGCCATGGGGCACCCACTTTCCCCAGGACATTCTCCACGCCTTCGTCCCTGCTCAGAGCCGGGGACACAGCTTGGTTTTGGAGGCAGCGATTTGACCTGTGAGAGGAAAAGCAGCTTCCTTTTGAGATTCAGGGCTGAACACAAGGCTTCCTCCCCCTCATTCATCATCACTGTGGTAATTGGAAAAGATGGCTCACTTCCGACCACGGCCACCGAGTGCCCATGGTCATTCTGCTTTTATGGAATCATCATTTGAAGTTCCTTTCCCATGACCCGAGGGAACGCACTTTTCTAACTACAGGAGATAATTTGGAAGACGATCACAGGGGAGGAGACGGCCGTCTGGGAGTGTGGCGGGGAAAGTGATTTCCTCGGGGGCTGACTCCGTTCGTGAGCAGATGGGCAGGCGGGGGTGGTCTGGGCTGTGAGGAGACCCGTGCCCGCTTCTCAGCCACCTCCTCTCAACAGACCCTGAGGAAAACAGGGAAGTTGAAGGATGAACAGATTGTCACTTGGCGTGTGTGTCTGGGCCAACGGGGAGTGGTGGGGACTGCGGCTCAGACCCACGGATTACTGCCACCCAGGGACTAGGGTCCAGAGATACCAGATCTTCTAAAATTCCAACAGAAGGTGCCGGTGTACAGATTTCTGTCTCTATATGTCAGCAATGAATTCACGTTTTGGAAGAAATGGCATTAAGTTAACAAATACACACTGGGTCTGTCTATATCTGTTAATCGGGCAGGACAGGTGTGGTGGGACACATAACAGATCCCAAAGGCATCAGGCTGTGATGTCTGGAACCCACGAGTCTGTCACTTTCCATGGTCAAGGGACTTTACAGATATGATTAAGTTAGGGGCCCTGAGACAGAGGGTGCCCTTGCACCCAGGTGCACCCTGAATGCAATCACCAGTGTCTTATAAGAGAGAAGTGGGCCAGGTGCAGTGGCTCACGCCTGTAATCCCAGCACTGTGGGAGGCCGAGGCAGGTGGATCACGAGGTCAGGAGTCCGAGACCAGCCTGGCCAACATGACGAAACCTCATCTCTACTAAAAAAATTCAAAAATTAGCTGGGCGTGGTGGTGAGCGCCTGTAATCCCAGCTACTCAGGAGGCCGAAGCAGGAGAATTGCTTTAACCCTGGAGGCAGAGGTTGTAGTGAGCTGAGATCGCGCTACTGCACTCCAGTCTGGGTGACAGAGCAAGACTCCGTCTCAAAACAAACAAACAAAAACAAGTGTCTTATGAGAGAGAATTGGGCCAGGCACAGTGGTTCACAGCTGTAATCCCAGAACACTGTGGGGCTGAGGCAGGAGAATCCCTTGAGCCCAGGAGTTTGAGACCAGCCTGGCCAACACGGTGAAACTCCATCTCTACTAAAAACACAAAAATTACCCTGGTGTGGTGGTGGGCACTTGTAAGTCCAGCTACTTGGGAGGCTGAGGCAGGAGAATCGCTTGACCTTAGGAGGCTGAGGCTGCAGTGAGCTGAGATCGCACCACTGCACCGTAGCCTGGGCAACAGAGTGAGACCCTGTCTCACACACAAAAAAAGTAAAGGCACGGGGAGGGAGATTTGACGCAGACAGAAGAGGAAACAGCTCATGTGATGGAGGCAGAGGGTGCAGCAATGTGGTCAAGGATGCCTGGAGCCCTCAGGAGCTGGGAGGGAAGGACAGACCCTCCCTGCGGCCTAGGCCGCACAGCCCTGCCCATAGCTCGGCAGTCGCTTAGTGAAATCCACTGTGGGCGTCTGGATGCCACAGCTATGAGAGAAGAAACGTATGTGATTTTAGGCCCCATCTGTGGTGATCTGTGACAGCAGCCCCAGGAAAATAATACAGGAGGCTAAGCTGGTACAGCAAGCAGACCCCTAAACACCCTGCCCCAGGCCGACGCTCCCTTGCTGGGTGCCGCCGCCCGTTCTGTTTGCTGGTCTCGTTCCAGCAGCCCCCAGGCAGTGCCTGCCCCTCGCGGGTTCCCAGACACTTCTAAAGGCAGGGGAGGGCTTGTGGGATGTGGGGCAGCCCCCCGAAAGCAGGGCAGGCCGGGGAGGCAAGGCGGGATGGGAGGGACCCTCGACCGCTGGGACTGTGACAAAGAGAGGGGCCCGGGACCCGCCTGGTACCTCGGGGTGCCCGTCCTGTAATCCTCACACTGCCCATGATGTCAGCGCCATGCTGTCCCCATTGCATAGACAGTGAGGTTCACCGCGGCCACAAAGACCCGCCAGGCTGCGGCTCCTGGGCCTTCCGAGCCGCGTGTGCACCGACCGTCCTCACGCCTCACCCATGGGGCTCGGGATGGCCACACTGTTCCCCCTGTGCCCAAGGAGGCAGGAGGTGGCCATGGAGCAGGGGTGAGCTGGTGCCCGGGAGGACGCTGCTGGCCCCACCTCTCTGCCCCCAACCAGGGAGGTTCCTAGAGCCCCCGTTTACGGCCCTGCAGGGTGGTGGGCAGAAGCCGACCCCCGCCCATTCAGCCCACGTCCACCGGGCCACAGGTGTGTCTGTCCCATGCGACGCTCTCAGAATCCTGAGTTTTTGCCAACATTGAAATCCCTGTAGATTTCACCTGAAACCTGGAGTTCCCGCTTCCTCGGGAGGATCCAGCAATCTGACAGCCCGGATCTGCCATGCACGTCAGAGATGGGCTGGAGGGGATCGTGGCCCCCAGTACAGCCACGGCCGACTGGCCCCACACCTCTAGCTGCCCATGGGCCCCACACAGCCACCCTCAGTCGAGGGATCGTGCCGCAGTTTAGATGAATGGAGCGGGATGGTGGGTTGAATGAGGGCCCCAAAAGCCATCTCCACTCTGAACCTGTGGATGTGGGAGTAAGGTCTTTCCAGGTATAATAAGTTAAGGATTTCAAAATGAGGTCATCCTGGACTCGGGGCAGGAGGGCCTAAATCCAGTAAGAAGCATGCTGATTAGACAATGAGAGGGCTCAGATAGTCACAGGCAGAGAAGAGAGGGCACGTGACGTCAGAGGCAGAAAACGACGCCACGACCGCCCGGAGCCCCCCAAGTGGGACAGGCCTGCAGCAGACCTAGGCCCCCAGGGGAGCTGGCCCTGCCGGCACCGTGACTTTGGACTTCCGGCCTCCAGAACAGAGACAGAGTAAGTCTCCGTTGTGTACAGCCACCCAGTCTGTGGTCAGTGTTACAGCAGCACCAGGAATCCCACAGAGGGCAGAGGAAGAGACCACGCGAGGAGAGCAGTTAGAGGGAAGGGGCCCAGCAGACGCCCGGGCCACCACCCATCCCCTGTCCTTCAGCCGCAGAGCAATAGTTCGCTTGACGGCAGCGGGCACAGATGAAAGCCCGGCCTCCCCGGTGACCGCGCAGCGGAGGGTGGCGCCCGACTAACACCTAGTCCGTAAGACTCAGGTGGAATTTGCTGGGTGGAATGTCTGAGAAATATGTCTAAAAAAGCAGACTTCTGGAATCTGAGGTTTTCGCCTTTTATCCACAGCCCTGTACTGTTTTTTGGGACTGGAACCAGGACTCAGTGCTCGGGGCTGGAGCAGCCAGTGTGTGACCATGAGGCCGAATGCCTCCAGCAGAAAGGGAGGAGCTGGGATTCCCGTAGGGCTGGGCTTGTGAGGGTCCCACCAGCCCTCCAGGTTTCACCAGCCACACCGCAGTTCTGCATTTCAGTCGGGGTCTGTAACACGCAAAAGTAAAGGAACTGAGGCATGCAAAGGCCGGGACCATCAGAGGCTCTGAGTTCCCTCACCCAGAGGAGCCAGGGCCAAGTGCCAGGAGTGAGAGGGTACCCACATAAGGTCAGGCTGCCTCCCACCCAACAGCCCCACCCAGAAGGACGGTGCTGGCCATCTCCTGGGGGCTGAGAGAGCTCCAGAAAAGCAGGCATCCCTGCCAGCTTCCTCTGGGTCCCTGCCCCCTGAAGAGTCATTTCACACTTGGCTGCCTGCTCTCCCAGCACATGATACCTGGGATATGTGGGCGGCTGTGATTTTTCAACTTGGAAGGAAGTAGGCTTTCAAGCTCCCAGCTTCTCTTTGAGTCACGGATTTCCATCTGTCACAGCGACTGAAGCCAATATTCCAAGAGAGGAAACAGCACAAACTGAGAGGTGGCCGGGCACAAGATAATCGGGGAGGAAGGGGCAGAGGGAGGGCACTGCTAGGAAGGTGGGAGCCACGCTGTGCTCCCATGCAAAGAGAAACTGGGCAGGGCTGTGGCCCGAGGGAGGTGATCCCCAAACAGCCCAAATCCGGCTGTCCTGTTTTGGAGCCTCCGCCTGTCCACACCCATCCTTCAGGGCACCCGCTCTCCCTGGGCCCACGGCGCTGGCAGCCCAAGACAGGGATTTGGCCCCAGCTAAAGTTTCCCACAACTGTGGCCTCTGTGAGCCAGACCAACCTGCCTCCTGCTGAAAAGCACTAAGAATGCTGGATTTAAACAACAACATCAAATTCTAAAAAGCAATAAATACCTGACAAGATGGCAAGAAATTGCTAGGCCAAAAGCAAAGGGAAAATGGGAATCAGAAAAATGAGTGGGCCTGCAATTTGCTTTTTTCCTAAGGGGGTGTTCTGAATATTGTGACTTTGACATTTCAAAGAGGGAGAAAGGGGGAAGAAACCAGAGGTGCCAAATAGAAAACTCTCCCTCCATAAACTGCAGTGTGGGTGAAGCACTGGGGGACTCGCCTTCAGGACGTGCAGCTTCGGTGTGGGCCAAGCAACCATCAAGACCTGAACTTGATGGAGGAGCAGCACGGACAGGGACAGCATGGACAGGGGTAGCACAGGCAGCCTCCAGGAGCCTGGAGAAGCAAACACAACCCTTTCCAGAGAGGAGATCTTCCAGCCTAGGCCTTGGGTTATGCCTGCAAATCAATGTTCAATGACAATGACCAGCATACAGTCAAACGTAACAAGGCACACAAGGAAAAGAAACACCCGTGAGCAAGTGCCAGCAGAAAGAACAGAGGTGGACTCCAGACCAGGGCAGCTGCCATGGGACAGCGGGCCCTCCCTCCATCCTCAGATTCCGGGACACCAGCAGCCGCCACCATGACCTTTGTCCAGCAAGCAGGACTCCACCCTGTTTGCAGTTGGGGAACCAGCAGCACCATCACCTTCCAGCACTCCAGGCCCTGTGTCCTTCGTGTGCTTGCAACCTTGGCTGTCCACTTCAGGGAGTGTGGAGGGCAGAGGGGAGTGTGGAAGCTGCAGCAGGCAAAGCGTCCCACCAGCTCCCTTGTCCCTCTCTTTATTTCCACTATAAAAATGTAAACCGATTTAATGTGCCTGGCTATTAATTTTGATGATTACAAAGTGAAGATAAAAAGGAGAGACCCTGGTTTGCTTTTGTAGATAATATCTCTCTGTCTCTCCCAGCTTCAATTTTATCCACTCTCTCCAAATACAACAGCTAATTTCATCACAGACAGGTCTTTTAAGATTCCCTGGGGACCCAAACTAGTAACATATTGTCAATAGTGAAAAGACTGCCCTTCCAAAACCATGAAGTCATGAATATTTTGCAGGACATGGCAATACCTGTAAAATATATTCTCACTGAGACTAATATGGTGTTTGATAAATCTTCATACATAATGCTTGTGTTCTTTTTTTTTTTTTTTTTTTTTTTTTTTTTTTTTTTTTTTTTTTGAGACGGAGTCTCGCTCTGTCGCCCAGGCTGGAGTGCAGTGGCCGGATCTCAGCTCACTGCAAGCTCCACCTCCCGGGTTCGCGCCATTCTCCTGCCTCAGCCTCCCAAGTAGCTGGGACTACAGGCGCCGCCACCTCGCCCGGCTAGTTTTTGGTATTTTTAGTAGAGACGGGGGTTTCACCGTGTTAGCCAGGATGGTCTCGATCTCCTGACCTCGTGATCCGCCCGTCTCGGCCTCCCAAAGTGCTGGGATTACAGGCTTGAGCCACCGCGCCCGGCCAATACTTGTGTTCAACGAATATGAATATTTATGGGGCCAAAGCAAGGGAGACGGGGGAACGACTGGAAGTATCTGGTGGGAAGGATCTCCTGGCCCTCTGCTTCCCTTTGGAAAGCATGCAGAGCTCCGGAAACATCCCGCGGCTGCTCCATGCAGCAATAAATGCCAACCTGACCCAGGTTTGGGTGTAAGAGCGGCTGGGAGCAAGGATGAGGGGACACTGGGGTGCCCCATCACCTTGGTGGCCACCTCTGAGAGAAGCTGCTGAGAGGAGCAGAGTGGATGGGCCCCCACCCCTCCCCACGCCCACGCTGTCCTGATGGTGCACACGCCTGGGGTCAGCTCTCTGCTCAAATTCTGACTCTGGAATCTCCTGGAAATGCCCGTCCTTCGGACACAGCCCAGCCTCGAGGGTCACAGACAGGAGGAGACCTCAGGAACCCATACACGGAGGACTGGAGGGGAAACTGGCCCTGCCCTTGATGAAGCCCTCAGTGGAGTCCAGGGCATCTGGCTTTCCCTCAGCCACTTGCTGAAGGGGGACCCTGCCCTGAACCCCTGTGTCAGGGGGCAGCAGAGGCTCCATGTCTCTACCCCAGAGTTGATCCCCTTCTGCCGGGGCCCAAGTCAAAGATGAGGTTGTCAGTCCAAGGCTTGTGTCAGTCTGGGCTGCTCAACTCCACACGGATGCACTGGGACCCAACCTGGCTTCCTGGACTTCTCTCCTAGTCCAGCACTCCAGACACTGTCTCTCCTAGTCCAGCACTCCAGACACTGTCTGTCCTAGTCCAGCACTACAGACACTGTCTGTCCTAGTCCAGGACTCCAGACACTGTCTCTCCTAGTCCAGCACTCCAGACACTGTCTCTCCTAGTCCAGCATTCCAGATACTATCTTCCCTTTCTCAGTGCTTGGCGTCCTCACTCTATAGAGTCTCCTACTATTTATTCATCCCCCATCATCCACCCCACCCATCCATCTGCACATCCACCCATCCAGCCAGGCACCCACCCAGCCACCACGCATCCATCCACCTGCCGACCATCCATCAGCCATCCACCCACCCACCCACCCAGAACAGAGCCACCCAGCCATCCAGGCACACCCCAACGCAGCCAGCCACACATCCACCCACCAGGCGGAGACCCACCGACCCAGCCGCCCACGCAGCAGCGACCCAGGGGCCGACGCAGCAAGGCAGCCACCCACCCACCCAGCCAGCCACACAGCGAGCCAGCCACCGACCGACACAGCCACCCACCCAGCGAGCCAGCCACCCAGCCAGCCACACAGCCACCCAGCCAGCCACCCGGCCAGCCACCCACGCAGCCAGGCACCCACCGACCCCGCCACCCACGCAGCCAGGCACCCACCGACCCCGCCACCCACGCAGCCAGCCACCCACCGACCCCGCCACCCACGCAGCCAGCCACCCACCGACCCGCCACCCACGCAGCCAGCCACCCACCGACCCCGCCACCCACGCAGCCAGCCACCCACCGACCCCGCCACCCACGCAGCCAGCCACCCACCGACCCCGCCACCCACGCAGCCAGCCACCCACCGACCCCGCCACCCACGCAGCCAGCCACCGACCGACCCAGCCAGCCAGGCAGCCACACAGCCACCCAGCCAGCCACCCACCCACCCACCCAGCCACGCACCCAAACCAGACACCCACCCAGCCACCCACCGAGCCAGCGCGCGACCCACCGACCCAGCGACCCAGCACCCACGCAGCCACACATCCAGCCACCCAGGCACCCACCCAGGCAGCGCTCCACCCACCTACCCAGCCACCTACCCAGGCACCCACCAAGCCATCCACCCATCCACGCACGCAGCCAGCGCGCGACCCACCGACCCCACCCGCCACCCACGCACCCACCGAGCCACCGGCCCAGCCACCGACCCAACGAGCCATCCAGCCCGCCAGCCAGCCATCCAGCCAGCCATTGGCATCCACGCACCCACCCACCCAGCCACCCACCTAAGCCAGCCAGCCAGCCAGCCAGCCACCCACCCAGCGACCCACCCAGCCAGACAGGCACCCAGCGACCCCAGCCACACAGCCACCCAGCCAGCTACACAGCCACCCACCCAGCCACCCACCCAGCCAGCGACGCACCCAGCCAGACACCCACCCAGCCACCCACCAGCCAGCGCGCGACCCGCCGAGCCAGCCACGCGGCCACCCACGCACCACACAGCCAACCCACAGCCACCGACCCAGGCAGCCGCCACCCACCGACCCAGCCACCCACGCACCCACCCATCCACCGCCCAGCCACCCACGAGCGACCCAGCCACCCACCCAGCCACCCAGCCACCCACCAGACAGCAGCCAGCCACCCACGAGCCCCAGCCGCCAGCCAGCCACGCACCACCCACCCAGCCACCCACCGAATCCATTCAGCCAGCCAGCCAGCCACCCACTCACCCATCCACGGACCCACCCATCCATCCACCCACCCAGCGACCCACCCAGCCAGACATCCACCCAGCGACCCATCCAGCCACACAGCCACCCAGCCAGCGACACATCCACCCACCCACCCAGCCATTCACGCACCTAGCCACACACACACACCACCCACCCAGCGCCCGACCCACCGACCCAGCGCTACCCACCTACCCACCACCGCCACCACCCCCACCAACAGCCACCACCAGCCACCGACCCCAGCGCGCCACCCACCGACCCGCCACGCATCCACCACGCACCCACCCAGCACCGGCCATCCACCCAGTCACCAACGATCACCACGCACCCACCCATTACGATCTATCCAGCCACCACACCGATCCATCCATCCATCCACGTACCACCCACGCGTGTCCACCCACCTACTCCATCCAGCCAGCCAGCCAGCCAACCCACTCACCCATCCAACGTACCCACCCAAGGCCAGCCACCCACCTTATCCAAACATCAACCCAACTACCCAGGCCCAGCCAGACAGCCACCCATGCCATCCGACACAGCCACCGACCCACTTCATGCAAGGCCACGGCACCCAGCCAGACACCCACCCCAAGCCCCCGCACCGAGCCCAGGCTCCTAGCCACCGACCAAGCCACCCAGCCACCCACGAATCCAAAACACAGCCATCCACCCATCCCACCCACCCATGTCAGCGCGCCCAGCCCACCTACCCAGCCAACCAGGTGCACCCACCAATCCATTCCAACAATCCACCCACCCATCCATCCATCCATTCCACCCACCTAGCCATCCATCCATCCCTTCACTCACCACCCACCCTCCACCCACCTAATCCATCCTCAGCCAGCATCCACTCATCCACCCACCTATCCAGCTGACCACCTACCCATCCACCCAGCCACCACTCATGCACACATCTACCCACCCAGCTACCCACCCATCCACACAATCCACCCACCCACCCATCCAGCCACCCACCCACGCATCCTATGTAGACATCCACTCACCCACCCATCCATCCACTCACCCACCCATCCCATCCACCCACCGACCCATCCCTCCATCCATCCACCCAGTCAGTCAATATTTACCAAGCAATATACACATCAGACGTCACGCTATCATCTGTCCAAATCCTGCTCCACTGAACTCTTTCTCCCTCCATCTTTGCTAACTTTTCTGGGACCTTACCATGTGGGAGGCAGTTCTGACAAGCGCTTGACATGCACCCATCTGTTCTAACCATCTCCGTGATCCTTGTCATGGAGGGGTAATCATTTTCGCTTTTCACAGATGAGGAAATCGAGGCTCAGAGAGGAGCAGTGACTTGCCCAAGGTCACCCCATTGGTGCCTACGCATCCATTCATCCATCCACCCATTCACCCACAAATCCATCCACCCACCCACCCATACATACATACATCCACCCATCCAAAACTCATCCATCCATACATCCACCCATTCATTCTTATACCCACCTACCCATCGCCCATTCATCATCCACCCATCTGCCTACCCATCCGGTTGGTATGGATTAGGACTCAGATCCATTCCAACTCCGAATGTGCAGCTCAAGATTCCTCTTCCATGAAGCTGTTCCTGACCTTCCCCTTCAAAGCAATCCCCTCTCCTGTGCCTTAGAGAGCAGACAGTGCAGGCTGCCCCCCCCCCGACCCCCCGCATGACTGTGAACTCCCAGGGGGGCACCTGCTCAGGCACTGGGCACACCCTGCTGGGCTCTGCACAGTAGGGAAGTCATTTGGTGAATGAAGTGTGAATCGGATTCAAACCCTCTCCCCGATGCCCCCTCCATTTCACATGGAAGCCTGGAGTTCATGCATCTTGGGCGGAGTGGAACTAGCTTCCGTGGGGGTGGAGTAAGGCTGGAAGGTTGGGGTGGACCTCAGATGGAGGAAAGAGGAATGAAAACAACAGTGGCCTTTGCCGAAGGCAGCTCCATTGGTTTACTAAGCGTGACCCGGTTACCAGGCGCTGCTCCCAGAGCTCCTCCCGTCCAGCGTCCTCACAACAGAGGTCTATGCACACTCCTCCCATCCAGCGTCCTCAAGACAGAGGTCTCTGCACGCTCCTCCCGTCCAGTTGTCCTCACGACAGAGGTCTCTTACACGCTCCTCCCGTCCAGCGTCCTCACGACAGAAGTGAATGCTGTTCTCACCCCATTTTACAGATGAGGAAGCTGAGGAGTGGAACGCTGGGTGGCCTGATGGAGGTGGCACAGGGGGAGGTGGTGGGGCCGGGCTCTGAGTCCAGGTGGCCCAGCGCTCCAGCCACGTTTTAACCGCAAGGCTCTGCACCAAGCAACTAAGATAATCATGGTGGCCTCCCCTGTGTCCACTGCAAAGTGCTCAAGCCTCAGAATATTAACAGGCATTTTCCACAATTTTCTCAAAATAGTGTGAAAATAGCCCCTTGCAGAATTCAGACCCTGTCTGTTCTTTTCTGACTTAGAAATAAAATCAGGGCTTGCTGGATTTCACGCTGGGGCTACACACGG
>NW_022143303.1:0-3654 GCF_007565055.1 Rhinopithecus roxellana
GGATCGCGGGGGGGCGGGGGTCCCCGCCCCCACGGCGATGGGGGTCCGCCAGCCCCGGCGGGGGGTGGCGTGGCGGCGGCTGGCGGCCCCGGATCGCGGGGGGGCGGGTCCCCCGACCCCCGGCGATGGGGGTCCGCCAGCCGCCGGCGGCGTGGCGTGGCGGCGGCTCGCGGCCCCGGATCGCGGGGGGGGCGGGTCCCCGCCCCCGGCGATGGGGGTCCGCCAGCCGCCGGGGGGGCGTGGCGTGGCGGCGGCTGGCGCCCCGGATCGCGGGGGGCGGGTCCCCCGCCCCCCGGCGATGGGGGTCCGCCAGCCGCCGGCGGGGGTGGCGTGGCGGCGGCTGGCGGCCCCGGATCGCGGGGGGCGGCCCCCGCACCCCGGCGATGGGGGTCCGCCAGCCGCCGGCGGGGGGTGGCGTGGCGGCGTCTTGGCGCCCACAGTAGGTGGACACTGCTGTGGTATTCTGAGTAATATATAGTTATTACACATCAATGATCGATTTTAATATTCTCAATGGTACTAATATTGATACTATTGTTAAATTTCATTATTTAAGTACCTGATGATGCAATCTTAGTATTAATTATTATATTAATATTATGAACAATATTATTAGTCCCTAATAATAATCAAAATTTTCTTCCCTGCATCACTTTGTATTGATTTAGGTAACATTCATGCGGATATCATTATTTGAATATTCGTGGTGATATTATATTAATTACCTTTCCAAATCGTTAACATTTTAATCCACCATAAAATTTTTAACGAGGTTTATTGTGATCATAATATCGATTATTAGTATTAATATTTAATATATAGGAATTATTAATAATTAATTGATGTTGCTGATATCCACCAGGGGGAGGATGTTACTACTTAAAACATCACAAAAGATGTTCACTCACCCAATGATATTACATCAAATTTTCCGTCCAAGAAGGGATATAGACAGGCAAATGGCTGGGAGTAGAACACACCTGGATATGTAGTCAATCTCAGGAGGAAGATTGCGATATGATTCCCAATAGACGTGGCGTGGCGGCGGCTGCGGCCCCGGATCGCGGGGGGCGGGTCCCCGCCCCCCGGCGATGGGGGTCCGCCAGCCGCCGGGGGGCGTGGCGTGGCGGCGGCTGGCGGCCCCGGATCGCGGGGGGGCGGGTCCCCCGCCCCCCGGCGATGGGGGTCCGCCAGCCGCCGGGGGGGCGTGGCGTGGCGGCGGCTGGCGGCCCCGGATCGCGGGGGGGCGGGTCCCCGCCCCCCGGCGATGGGGGTCCGCCAGCCGCCGGGGGGGCGTGCGTGGCGGCGGCTGGCGGCCCCGGATCGCGGGGGGGCGGGTCCCCCGCCCCCCGGCGATGGGGGTCCGCCAGCCCCGGGGGGGCGTGGCGTGGCGGCGGCTGGCGGCCCCGGATCGCGGGGGGCGGGTCCCCCGCCCCCCGGCGATGGGGGTCCGCCAGCCGCCGGGGGGGCGTGGCGTGGCGGCGGCTGGCGGCCCCGGATCGCGGGGGGGCGGGTCCCCGCCCCCGGCGATGGGGGTCCGCCAGCCGCCGGGGGGGCGTGGCGTGGCGGCGGCTGGCGGCCCCGGATCGCGGGGGGCGGGTCCCCCCCCCCCGGCGATGGGGTCCGCCAGCCGCCGGGGCGTGGCGTGGCGGCGGCTGGCGGCCCCGGATCGCGGGGGGCGGGTCCCCCCCCCCCGGCGATGGGGTCCGCCAGCCGCCGGGGGGGTGGCGTGGCGGCGGCTGGCGGCCCCGGATCGCGGGGGCGGGTCCCCCGCCCCCGATGGGGGTCCGCCAGCCGCCGGCGGGGGGCGTGGCGCGGCTGGCGGCCCCGGATCGCGGGGGGCGGGCCCCCGGCACCCCGGCGATGGGGTCCGCCAGCCGCGGCGGGGGTGCGTGGCGGCGTCTTGGCGCCCACAAGTAGGTGGACACTGCCTGTGGTATTCTGAGTAATAATATAGTTATTACACATCAATGATCGATTTTAATAATTCTCAATGGTACTAATAATGGATACTATTGTTAAATTTCATTATTTAAGTACCTGATGATGCAATCTTAGTATTATTAATATTAATATTAATGAACATATTATTAGTCCCTAATACTAATCAAATTTTCTTCCCTGCATCACTTTGTATTGATTTAGGTAACATTCATGGCGGATTCATTATTTGAATATTCGTGTGATATTAATATTAATTACCTTTCCAAATCGTTAACATTTTAATCCACCATAAATTTACGAGGGTTTATTGTGATCATTAATATCGATTATTAGTATTATATTTAATATATAGAATATTAATAATTAATTGATGTTGCTGATATCCACCAGGGGGAGGATGTTACTACTTAAAACATCACAAAAGATGTTCACTCACCCAATGATATTACATCAATTTCCGTCCAAAAGGGAATATAGACAGGCAAATGGCTGGGAGTAGACACACACCTGGGATGATGTAATCAATCTTCAGGAGGAAGATTGCGATATGATTCCCAATATAGACGTGGCGTGGCGGCGGCTGGCGGCCCCGGATCGCGGGGGGGCGGGTCCCCCGCCCCCGGCGATGGGGGTCCGCCAGCCGCCGGGGGGGCGTGGCGTGGCGGCGGCTGGCGGCCCCCGGATCGCGGGGGGGCGGGTCCCCCGCCCCCCGGCGATGGGGGTCCGCCAGCCGCCGGGGGGGCGTGGCGTGGCGGCGGCTGGCGGCCCCGGATCGCGGGGGGGCGGGTCCCCCGCCCCCGGCGATGGGGGTCCGCCAGCCGCCGGGGGGCGTGGCGTGGCGGCGGCTGGCGGCCCCGGATCGCGGGGGGGCGGGTCCCCCGCCCCCCGGCGATGGGGGTCCGCCAGCCGCCGGGGGGCGTGGCGTGGCGGCGGCTGGCGGCCCCGGATCGCGGGGGGGCGGGTCCCCCGCCCCCGGCGATGGGGGTCCGCCAGCCGCCGGGGGGGCGTGGCGTGGCGGCGGCTGGCGGCCCCGGATCGCGGGGGGCGGGTCCCCCGCCCCCCGGCGATGGGGGTCCGCCAGCCGCCGGGGGGGCGTGGCGTGGCGGCGGCTGGCGGCCCCGGATCGCGGGGGGGCGGGTCCCCCGCCCCCCGGCGATGGGGGTCCGCCAGCCGCCGGGGGGGCGTGGCGTGGCGGCGGCTGGCGGCCCCGATCGCGGGGGGGCGGGTCCCCCGCCCCCGGCGATGGGGTCCGCCAGCCGCCGGGGGGGCGTGGCGTGCGGCGGCTGGCGGCCCCGGATCGCGGGGGGGCGGGTCCCCCGCCCCCGGCGATGGGGGTCCGCCAGCCGCCGGGGGGGCGTGGCGTGGCGGCGGCTGGCGGCCCCGGATCGCGGGGGGGCGGGTCCCCGCCCCCCGGCGATGGGGGTCCGCCAGCCGCCGGGGGGGCGTGGCGTGGCGGCGGCTGGCGGCCCGGATCGCGGGGGGGCGGGTCCCCGCCCCCGGCGATGGGGGTCCGCCAGCCGCCGGGGGGGCGTGGCGTGGCGGCGGCTGGCGGCCCCGGATCGCGGGGGGGCGGGTCCCCCGCCCCCCGGCGATGGGGGTCCGCCGCCGCCGGGGGGGTGCGTGGCGGCGGCTGGCGGCCCCGGATCGCGGGGGGGCGGGTCCCCCGCCCCCCGGCGATGGGGGTCCGCCAGCCGCCGGGGGGCGTGGCGT
>NW_022143304.1:0-3705 GCF_007565055.1 Rhinopithecus roxellana
GTGACGAAGTCACACATCAGAAAGCAATCTCTCAGAAAGCTTCTCTCTACTTCTTATGTGACGATATTTCCTTTCTCACCATGGGCCCCTATGGGCTCCCAAATATCACTTTCCAGATTCCACGAAAAGAGTGTTAGCAAACTGCTTCTGAAGTCTAGTTATAAGTCTGGGAGATGAACTCACAGATCAGAAAGAAGTTTCTCAGAAAGCTTCTTCACGTTTGAACGGATGGAAATTTCCTTTATCAGCGTAGGCCTCAAGCGAGGCAAGGAAGCCCTTCTCAGTTCCTCAAAGACAGTGTTAATGGACTGCTCCACGAACATAAGTGTAACTCTGTGAGATGAATTCACATCACCAGGCAGTTTCTAAGAAAGCTTCTTTCTAGTTTTCATCTGTGGAATATCCTTTGTCACGAAGCTTCATTGCGCTATGAAGTGGTCTAATTGCAGATTTCCAGAAAACTGTGTTAACAAACTGATCACTGAAAGAAACGTGTAAGAGAGAGCATTCACAATGGCAATGCAGTTCTCAGAAAGCTCTAGATTATGGAGGAGGATGTCCTTTTCACCATAGCCAAGAGCTCCCAAATACCTTTGCAGAATCCCGACAACAGTGTTAGCAAACTGTTCCAAGAAGGGAAGGGTGGAACTCTGTGTGACGAAGTCACACATCAGAGCAATCTCTCAGAAAGCTTCTCTACTTCTTATGGACGATTTCCTCTCACCATGGGCCCTATGGGCTCCAATATCACTTTCCAGATCCACGAAAAAGTGTTAGCAAACTGCCTCTGAAGTCTAAGTTATAAGTCTGGGAGATGAACTCACAGATCAACAAGAAGTTTCTCAGAAGACTTCTTTCACGTTTTGAACGGATGAAATTCCTTTATCAGCGTAGGCCCAAAGCGATGCAAGGAAGCCCTTCTCAGTTTTCCTCAAAGACAGTGTTAATGGACTGCTCCACGAAACCTAATTAACTCTGTGAGATGAATTCACACATCACCAGGCATTCTAAGAAAGCTTCTTTCTAGTTTTCATCTGTGGATATATCCTTTGTCACCGTAAGCTTCATTGCGCTATGAAGTGTCTAATTGCAGATTTCCAGAAAAACTGTTGTAACAAACTGATCACTGAAGAGAAACGTGTAACTCTGAGAGTTGCATTCACACATGGCAATGCAGTTTCTCAGAAAGCTTCTCTTTAGTTATTATGTGAGGATATGTCCTTTTTCACCATAGCCCTCAATGAGCTCCCAAATATACCTTTGCAGAATCCCGACAACAGTGTTTGCAAACTGTTCCAAGAAGGAAGGGTGGAACTCTGTGTGACGAAGTCACACATCAGAAAGCAATCTCTCAGAAAGCTTCTCTCACTTCTTATGTGACGATATTCCTCTCACCATGGGCCCCTATGGGTCCCAAATATCACTTTCCAGATTCCACGAAAGAGTGTTAGCAAACTGCCTTCGAGTCTAAGTTATAAGTCTGGGAGATGAACTCACAGATCAGAAAGAAGTTTCTCAAAAGCTTCTTTCACGTTTTGAACGGATGAAATTCCTTTATCAGCGTAGGCCTCAAAGCGATGCAAGGCCCCTTCTCAGTTTCCTCAAAGACAGTGTTAATGGACTGCTCCACGAACACATAGTGTAACTCTGTGAGATGAATTCCACACATCACCAGGCATTTCTAAGAAAGCTTCTTTCTAGTTTTCATCTGGGGATATCCTTTGTCACGTAAGCTTCATTGCGCGATGAGTGTCTAATTGCAGATTTCCAAAACTGTGTTAACAAACTGATCACTGAAGAGAACGTGTAACTCTGAGAGTTGCATTCACACATGCGCAGTTTCTCAGAAAGCTTCTCTTTAGTTATTAGTGAGGATATGTCCTTTTTCACCATAGCATCATGAGCTCCCAAATATACCTTTGCAGAATCCCTGACACAGTGTAGCAACTGTTCCAAGAAGGGAGGGTGGAACTCTGTGTGACGAAGTCACACATCAGAAAGCAATCTCTCAGAAGCTTCTCTCTACTTCTTATGTGACGTTAGTTTCCTTTCTCACCATGGGCCCCTATGGGCTCCCAAATCACTTTCCAGATTCCACGAAAAGAGTGTTAGCAAACTGCCTTCTGAAGTCTAAGTTTAAGTCTGGGAGATGAACTCACAGATCAGAAAGAAGTTTCTCAGAAAGCTTCTTCACGTTTTGAACGATGAAATGTCCTTTTCAGCGTAGGCCTCAAAGCGATGCAAGGAAGCCCTTCTCAGTTTCCTCAAAGACAGTGTTAATGGACTGCTCCACGAAACATAAGTGTAACTCTGTGAGATGAATTCACACATCACCAGGCAGTTTCTAAGAAAGCTTTTTCTAGTTTTCATCTGTGGATATATCCTTTGTCACGTAAGCTTCATTGCGCTATGAAGTGTCCTAATTGCAGATTCCAGAAAACTGTGTTAACAAACTGATCACTGAAGAGAAAGTGTAACTCTGAGAGTTGCATTCACACATGGCAATGCAGTTCTCAGAAGCTTCTCTTTAGTTATTATGTGAGGAATGTCCTTTTTCACCTAGCCCTCAATGAGCTTCCAAATATACCTTTGCAGAATCCCTGACAACAGTGTTAGCAAACTGTTCCAAGAAGGAGAGGGTGGAACTCTGTGTGACGAAGTCACACATCAGAAAGCAATCTCTCAGAAAGCTTCCTCTACTTCTTATGTGACGTTTTCCTTTCTCACCATGGGCCCCTATGGCCCAAATATCACTTTCCAGATTCACGAGTGTGTTAGCAAACTGCCTTCTGAAGTCTATTTATAAGTCTGGGAGATGAACTCACAGATGAAAGAAGTTTCTCAGAAAGCGTCTTTCACGTTTTGAACGATGAAATTCCTTTATCAGCGGGCCTCAAAGCGATGCAGGAAGCCCTTCTCATTTCCTCAAAGACATGTAATGGACTGCTCCACGAAACATAATTGTAACTCTGTGAGATGAATTCACACATCCAGGCAGTTTCTAAGAAGCTTCGTTCTAGTTTTTCATCTGTGGATATATCCTTTGTCACCGTAAGCTTCATTGCGCTATGAAGTGTTATCTAATTGCAGATTTCCAGAAAACTGTGTTAACAACTGATCACTGAAGAGAAACGTGTAACTCTGAGAGTTGCATTCACACATGGCAATGCAGTTTCTCAGAAAGCTTCTCTTTATTATGTGAGGATATGTCCTTTTTCACCATAGCCCTCAATGAGCTCCCAAATATACCTTGCAGAATCCTGAAACAGTGTTAGCAAACTGTTCCAAGAAGGGAAGGGTGGAACTCTGTGTGACGAAGTCACACATCAAAAGCAATCTCTCAGAAGCTTCTCTCTACTTCTTATGTGACGTTTTCCTTTCTCACCATGGGCCCCTATGGCCCAATATCACTTTCCCAGATTCCACGAAAAGTGTTAGCAAACTGCCTCTGAAGTCTAAGTTATAAGTCTGGGAGATGAACTCACAGATCAGAAAGAAGTTTCTCAGAAAGCTTCTTTCACGTTTTGACGGATGAAATGTTCCTTTATCAGCGTAGGCCTCAAAGCGATGCAAGGAGAGCCCTTCTCAGTTTCCTCAAAGACAGTGTTAATGGACTGCTCCACGAACACATAAGTGTAATCTGTGAGATGAATTCACACATCACCAGGCAGTTTCTAAGAAAGCTTCTTTCTAGTTTTCATCTGG
>NW_022143305.1:0-440 GCF_007565055.1 Rhinopithecus roxellana
GAAAGAGTGTTAGCAAAACTGCTTCTGAGGCAGAGGTTGTAACTCTGTGAGATGAACTCACAGATCAGAAAGAAGTTTCCAGAAGCTTCTTTCACGTTTTGAACGGATGAAATTTCCTTTATCAGCGTAGGCCTCAATGTGATCCAAAGAAGCCCTTCTCAGATTCCTCAAAGACAGTGTTAATGGACTGCTCCACGAACATAAGTGTAACTCTGTGAGATGAATTCACACATCACCAAAAGTTTCTAAGAAAGCTTCTTTCTTGTTTTCATCTGTGGATATTTCCTTGTCACGTAAGTTCATTGCGCTATGAAGTATCTAATTGCAGATTTCCAGAAACTGTGCTAACAAAACAGATCACAGAAGAGAAACGTGTAACTCTGTGAGTTGCATTCACACGGCAATGCAGTTTCTCAGAAAGCTTCTCTTAGTTATTATGT